>NW_007578082.1:0-85000 GCF_000690725.1 Stegastes partitus
GGGGTAATGGAGATGTAACTGGAAGAGTTCTCGCGGCATATGGATGCCATTTGCAAGCTGCACTGAGAATGTATAGGTCAGTCTTACCCTTTGGTATCTCTCTATCCATCTGTTTTCACATTACTTGCAAATTATAGTGTCCTCCAGACCCAAATGAACATAAATCAGGCCGGTGAAAGTGCAGAAGTTTTCCCATCTGTCATAAAACAATGATTTAAAGTACGGGTTGTCAAAATATGGCGCTGTGAATTCGCCCCGCTCCCCAGCAGTAGGAACACAAAGCACCATCTCATCGGAGTAATTTATGGCCTCTGAGGGAACAGAGGGTGATTAGGGCTTAGGCCACCAACAGCCAGAAAAACAGTAGGAGCTCCAATAAGGATGGCTGGAAAACCTAGACCAAATTTATCAAACAATTCAGTGAAATCTATTTCTGTTTGGAGAGGACAGCGAGATATATAGCCTGTTTAGTATACTGGTACATCTCTGGAACATTTGGTCACACTGCATTTGTGAGTTTTGGAGATTCTACATTAAATAGTCGTAGCCCGGGAACATGTGATGTATTGGTCAGCTGAGGTGCCCGAGGCCAAATCAAATATACAGAGAGACCTTCTTGGATTTTAAACAACGTATTCGTGTAAATGATGTCACCGCGTCTCTATAAAATTGTTTCTTTTGAAAGGTGGAGTTTTAGGGTGAAAGCGGCTGTGTTCAACAGTGTCTGTGGGCGTTTGGCCCCCACAAACAAATGGACTAGTTAAAAAAAAAATGCTTGACTTAACTGTCTTTACCTTAAATGGCCTTTAAAAACTGAAAGGCATACATGGTAACTAAAACTGCACAGTGGGACACGGCTTCCTGTACGGCCAGTTAATATATTATGATTAGCTCGCTACCACAGTCGGCAAGAGGAAATGCAGGGGCAAGGGGCTTGGAATAACAAAGTTACTGTCGAGGTGAGGTTAGTTGGCTCCCAATTAATACTTCTGCTTATTGACACTTTCTTGTGTCTCTAAATAAATGTAGATTTCCTGTGAACCAGAAATGGGAGCAATAAAATCAGCCTAGGTGGTCACGGAGCAACGAAGTATCAATACAGCGTCTTTCTATCCATGTGAGCCGAATAAAGAAATTCTTTCAGAAAGTCTTTCAGGCCTCGGGAGGCTTAAGAAAGGCCTGTTCTCCTTGCCTGGGCGTTAAGAAGAAAGTTTGCAGAGATTTAGAATTCCAGCTCAAAGTAAGAACTGGTTAATTATCAATGATGTTGAAATCATCTTCACTGACTCTCTGTGTGGGAGACGCCTTCAATGACTGGCAAGGTATTCTGTTTTCATCTACTTTTACAACTGCTCTGTTGGGTCCCCGGCCAGTCATTGGCTCTGAGTTCAAGGCTGCTCCTCCAAAGGCTACAGGTGTTTTGCTAGTAGAGCCTCACTCTGAGCTGAAACTGTTCGGTTGAGGCGTATATCATTTACGTCTGATGTGAAATACTGTAAAACACCATAGATTGGGAGAGCTTGTGAAGCAGCGTTTTCAGGAGTTCCTGAAGTCTATCTCTTGTGAAGTGCCGCGTAGATATTCTCCATAGTTTGTATACTCAGCAAGAGCCCGACGCACATTAAGTAATTCTCCACAAAGCTTATTTGAGTTAATTGCGCGGCTGCCTGGCAATCTCCCGAACCACCCAAGCATCAGCTCCCCGGAGGATGCTCTGCATGTCCGCTGGCCAATCAGCAAAAAGGGCTCTGCACCGCTGCTGGCGGTCCACCCTGGGATCCAAAGGCTGTTCTGGCCAAATAGTTGCTTATTTCTCAGGAGGACTCCCAAAGTCCTCAGTGGGACTCTTAAACATCTGAAGTGGAGCGAAGTTCAGGGGCCTTTCCAGCCTCGGCCACACAGGCCCTGCTATCTGTTTAAACAGCAGGTAGTCCCCAACTCTCCTCTGTTTGTGTCCGTGGCTTCCTCCTCCAGTTAGGGGGGATTTTCCCATACAGTCCATCGCTCCGAAGGGGCCTTGAAATATGTCTCTTTTCCAGGATGGAGCTTGATGGAAAGAAAAACACACATTTACAATACATGTTTTCATTTATTTTTGTTTGAGCAGAAACAGTGATGGGTCGGTCATTTAAATTGATTTGGTCACAGCATGATTGACACTGTATATATACATACATATATATAAGTAATGTAATGATTTTTGTTTTAAAATTAAGACATAAAATTAACAGAAATTTTAATTCTTTGGTTGCATGACAGCCAGGCGAGAAAATTAACAGAAACAGGGAGCGGAGGAAAAATTTAAGAAAGATCCAACATGTCTGGAAGTGACTGTGCAGCCCAACAGGTCTCCTCCATCAAGGTGGCCTCAGCTGGGTTTCTATTGCATCCCACGTCAACACCACTGACAGCAAAAAGCACTTAGGGACCAACAGATCACTTTACCATTCCTCCAGCAGGAAGGGAAGCCTCGAGGTGGGTGGTGGGGGGGTTGAGAAAGGGGGCAAAAAGACTGCAGGGCTGCACACTAACAGGAGCTGTCCAGTAGGTGGGAGTATTGATGCTGGTTTAGTAGATCGACAACAGAAATGCTTGTAAATGTGCAACATGAGGACACAGTAACATTAGTATTCAGAGGAGGAGAGTCATTGATCTTTGCTGCTTATTATATGTTGCCTAAAACTGAACTCATGTGAATCTTCTATAATTTCACCCTTTTAATTTGCGGAAATAAAAATGATGTCTTCAGAAAAATGCTTTTTTTTTGTAACATAAGAAAGAACATGGTGTGCTCAGAACCACCACATCAATGCAAAGATAAACTCTTTTTAAAAGCAAGCTGCACGTTTTTCTTCAGCTTCATACATTTGTGCCTCTTTAGAGTTAATGTCTCAATTGCTGACATTAGGAGTTGTTCTGGGGCACAAGTGGAAGATATTATTTCATTTTGATGCTTAACTTGCTCCTAAGTAAATATAAACACATCAATTAAAATACTTCTGGGCATGAAAAGGTTTGTTTCCAAGATACAGTTCTGATGAAGCTGAGGTTTTCTTGAAATGGGATAATTAATTTAAAATTGTTCAGGAAAAGAATAAAATGGAAAATAAGACTGAAATTGTGTTTCTTACAATTAACAACTTACAATAACTGAAAACTTTTTCTTGTTCTAAAAAGTATGAATGAGCCATTGTACTGAAATGCAGCCCTCCTAAACTGATTATTTAAAGTACAAATTCTCGTTTACAATATGTATTATTTCCACAGTTGACCACACATTAAATTACAATAAACCAGCATACCTGGGAGGAACAGGTAAACTACTTGAATTCAAACTAACAATGTCCTGAACTTTCAATATTGGCTGGACGGCTGTGAGCCTGCCTCGGCACATAGAAACCAGATCTTATTTGTGAGTTTGCTTTCATCAAGTGGGGTCACCCACAGTTGATCTCACCAAGCTGTATAATTCTGCCAAAAGCAGCCCAAAGTCTGTGGCCCGTAGTCCACCGCTCCCTCTTTTGTGGGTTACCGAGGGCAAGCATACTCCCTGTGGGAGCACATACATCTATGCACAAGTACAATACAAGCATTAAAATCTGCACATATGCACTATCCCTACAGTATATCATAAAACGTTTAGAATATTCTAAGAAATGGAAGACGGGCAGGAATGCATGTTTCTTTGATATTTATGCACTGGATTATAAATTATGTGCAAAATTACAGCTGAAAAATGCTGCAAAGCTAACAATATGCTACATGTTGATTACAATAATCATCATCATAATTTGATATAACATATAAATCACACATCGTCAAAGCAATTATGCATTAAGGGAAATCTGGTAAAGAATCAGATTGGTGAGCAAATGGAAAGTATTAAAGTGCTTGTTCTTGGCAGCGCTTATGAATACAATAATAGTGCGTGCTCTACTATCAAGATAGACGCCGCTGAGGTCACCCAGGTGATGCCAGGCGCCAGTCGAAGTGACACAGTCTCACCTTCCCTAAGCCAAACGCTGAAGGTGTTTTTTAACATGGGGAAACGTGGCCATTCACAGCCAGCCGAGCGTTTCAATGAGCCACATTAGCTGTTGCGCCATTGTTTTTTCAAAAGGCAGCTCCGAACTTGCTTTGATGGCGGGGAAGCTGGCCCGAGTTTCACTTTGTCATTCGGATGAGTCTCTCTTCATTCTGATCTGCTGAGTCTTGCAACCTTCCTGATGTTGTCAGGTGAACCGGGTCAGGATGTGGTTAGCGAAATGTAGTGAAGCTGCTTCGACCGGGCCGACGCATTTGCTTTAAATTGTCTTTTAAACTGCTACGTTTAAATGAAAAAGCAATCGTACAACACAGAGTTTTGTTTGAATGCACTCCGGTGGTAGAGAATGTCAGTCTGTGTGTGTGCTTTCAGCAAAATGAATACTCCACAAAAGGGATGCTGGCCATCTCTCATGTCCTCCGTCACTCATTCACAGCAAACCATTTGTAAGTCACACTTTGGCTTTGAAGGGAGTCAGGCACTCACTAGAGAGGAATTCCCTCTGAGGGTAAAAATCCTCTGGAAGAGACCTGTGATTATATCTATATTAATGGCTCTGTAAGTCTAGAAAGAGGCTTTGTCTGCTACATCTAGCAAATAGTGTTTTTCACAAAGAAGAGGGTCATCTTAAACTGATTAGGGTGCAGAAATATCAGGTTCTTTTTGAAAGCTTGTGCTGTGCCTTTGGTCTTGTTGTGCAGACCCTGATGCCAGATGCAATAAATTATTAGTCTAAATCAGAACAGAATGCCAGCTTTACATCAGGATAGTGATCTATGTCAAGGAAAAGAAACTTTACTTTTGAAGCAAAGCAGCGACCCAGTGTCAGGGTCTATCCCAGCTAAGTCCAAGGCTATTATTTACTATTTTACATCTCACATGGATTTGGGCTGTTCCCTGAAAGAGCATTGCACGATCGAGCTTTGCGGGGACTCAGATGATTTACTGTGTTTTATCCTCAGCAGAAAAGCAGAATTGGCAAAGCAAATAATGAAACAAATACAGCATTGGTTAATAAATTACACAGTCAGTTTTTATGGGGCTTTTCTGAAAATAAGACAAAATGTGCAGCATTATAATGTGAAAAACACACAACATGCAACTCAGAATGTTGAGCGCAATGCATAAGAATCGCACACGAAGGATGGCAGCGTTTAAAATGTTTATCTTCACAAAGATTAAAAACAAATTTGTGCCTTGATAACTTCTATGGAACCCAGTAAAGTAAAGAATAATGGCACTCATTATTCTTATATCTGGATTAAGATGTACTGCATTGCTGCCAAAATATCTTCACGCTTTAATAGCTATCGTAGTCATATGGGATTTGCGGGCCTTATCTAAAGCGCTGTGTCATTTTCAATATATCTGAAGAGCGTTTACTGCCGCTGCTCGTGTTACAGCTACGGCAGCAGTGGGAAAACCGACTGAGGTTTCTGCTTTCTTTGAAAGAGCTATTGAAAGAAGAAAAAAAAGTTTGCTTGCTTTGCTTGAGTTCGCTTTCATTTAACCTTTGTAGAAGCTTGAAAGGTTTTATCTTTGAATTGACTTGAATTTACAACTAATGACAAAGGGAGACTGTAAATTACTATGCTTGGGAATATATCATAGCAACCTACAGTGCTGACTACACCGACAGCTTGCCTTTAAATACACAGAACTAAAGCCAGAATAGTTCTGATTTTTAAGAATATTCAGCCACAGAGGTTAACCATACTGTACATGATCAGAGGAAAGCGAGTCCTGTCTTGAAAATATAAAATATATGTTTGAAACAGGGTCTTTATTATTTACTATTTTACATCCCACATGGATTTGGGTGATAGCACAGCACATATTGATGCTATCACACCTGCAGCGCAATGGAGACCCCAGTAGAAGTTACCAATTCAGTGCCAAACAATACATTAATCCCACAGCAGCCTGCCCGTGAAACAGACTACAGTCGTGCTGTCGTGTGACTCAAGAGCCACACCTCTTTTCTTTTTTTTTTTCATACCAACAGCTCGTCACAGTTCAGTGACCAGACACCACCTCCTCCCTCTACTCAGCTACTATGAGTGACTAAATAGCAGGTCTATATGCAAACACAACTCAGACTGAGTCTCATTCGAGCAGGCGGCGTGCATATCCGCACGCCAGCTTTGCGCTTCCTGGATGTACCCATGAGCCCCATGGGAGCTGTCAGAGGTCAGCGAGGACTGGGTAGGGAATATATATGAACAAGATTTCCAATAAAATAAGGCAACTCTGATCAGCATGCGAGCTGCAAAATCAAAACCAGGTGGGCTGCCCGTGTTCAAAACTATCAAATGAACACCAGATCGTGATGCCGTCGGGGTGTTTTCTTCCTCTCCCCCCGTGCTGCTAAAAGACACAGAAGCGATGGGCTACATTTACCAAACGCCACACCTGGCTGGTAGGGAAGGGTATGAGAAAAATGGAACAGAGCCAAGAGGACAGATCTCAGCGCAGTGCCACTCCACACCATTTCTCTCAAGCAAACCTCAGAAGTGAAAATGCTCACAGTATGTCAGCTACACCACACTTATTATTTCCTCTTCTACCATATATCATGTTAAGCCTTTTGGCCTTCAAACATTTCTGTGCATTTGAAATGTGTGGGTATCACTTGTTCCAATCGGGAAAAATGTGATTTGAGTAAGGTGAAGTGAACAGTTTAAGTGATCATGCATTTGCCATGAAATATGTCCTCATTAGGGATGAAAGATTAGGTTACCTTTCTGCAACACAAACGGTAAACCGAGTCAAGAAAAGAGTCGACTCGCAAATGTTTTCCTGCCACGACTGTAATGCAATTTTCTGCACTGAAGAGAGGCATATTCAGAAATAAGCCTGAGGACAGAAAGGTACACACAGAAACACTTTGCTCTCGGTCAGGAAGGAAGTACGTTGCCACTGAAAAGTGAGTTAGGAATAAGAGAAAATACCAAAACAGTGAAAGGAAATCTGTCCTACAGGAGTGTAGCAGGAAACTGTTAGACATTAGGACACTGTAAGACTGTACTGTGGATTTAAAAAAAAAAAAAACTCTGTGTATAACAAGATAAAAGACACTGAAGAAAGCCAAAGTATCATGGATGTGATGACTTTTTATATTGCACTTTTAAATACTGAGAATCATTATGAAGCTGAATGACTAAACAGTGTCTTGGACCATGGTGCTGACAGCTTTTAATTAAGTTAACTTCTCAGGTAAAGGTTAATACTCAGCATCCTGTCATGTGGTCATCTGAAAGTGGATTTTTCAGTGAAAGGAACTTCAGTGCTTTAGCAGAAAAAAGGTTTTATGGGGGATTAATAAGTGCTGTAATAGTATATTAGAACAAAAATTAAACATTTTTACGACCAAAATACCATCCTCAAATCCTTAAATTTCCTCTGAGGGACACATCTCTGCAGCTGTAATTAGATCCACAATGAGCTGGAAAAGATTTTAGCATTTTCAAAAAAAACAACAACAACAAAAAAAAATCTGGAGAACATTTTTTTTTTTTTTTTTTTAAAGCAGAATACATATCAAGCAATGGGTTTCTACACTGTATGCACAATAACACCAATAAACATTTGCTATGTTTGGAGTACCTTATGATGATAATTTTCTCATCCATGCTTAGTAAAAATAATTTGTTGTTTGTGTTGTAACTTCATTGGATAATGATAGATAGTGGTCTGCAATGCAAAAAATAATAAACATTTTTATGTCACATTTCATGCTTATTTTATAAATCTTCCTCAAAAGATTACCAAACCTGGCTAGTGCTTGCTATTTCTTATTTAACACCAAGTTCAGTACACTATGTAGGTCCTTAAATATATGAATTTGGTCACTTGTAGACAAGCTTGGTGGCTAAAAAGTGGCTAAAATGCAGAGTACAGCTAATTCTGCGCTGCACATTTTAGCCATTTTCAGTTAAGTGATTTCAACCTGGTTTCCTCTTTTTTGGTACCTGTCCAGCACCAAATGGCAGAGGACACTTTTAATTAAACACAGTGGGGTAATCAGCAGCAGCAACACACACAGATTCATTCCAGGAGGTGGTAAAGCCAAAAACAGAGCAAAAACAACGTCCAAACAAAACTGAATATCAGACCAAGTAACTGGTGGCCAGAAGCAAAACTCCAAAGGAATGCTAATGTTGCTCTGTGGCTGCTTTGTCTCACTAACAAAAGGTAATAATATATGTTGATGTTATAAAAAAACAAATTATTAAGATTTTTTCTCTAGTGGTTACAACTATGGTGTTTGGATCTGGTCACATCTTTGTTTAACTTGGATAACAACCTCTATAAAGACTGATACACTATTTACTCATTGTAAGATAAGTTGCATCACCTACTGTAACTTAATCTGTGTGTGCATTTGTTGGGATGCATTTTGTCTATTGAATTGCGTTTCTGACAGGATGTGGGAAAACTGCCCTCGAGCCAAAAAAAAAAAAAAAGAGCAATCAAATTAGGACATTGTGACATCATCATCAAAACACTTTTTCATGGTTATTACCTCACAGAGCAACATAAAGCGTTTGAGTCAAGGACATGAAAGGCCTCTGACAGCATTTTCTTATTTGAAGTAACTTAAGCTAAACTTTCACCTCTCAGTTCTTCTATTGGCTCTTCAAAAATACCTGTTGTGAGAAGTCTGGCACGGTCTGTTTGTGGTTAAGTCGGCCATGGGTGACCCTGAGGCAATTTCATGTATTTCCTTCACACTTCTGTCAAAGCTCATAATATGTGACAGATTATACCCCCTAAAGAAGGACTGGAAGTACAACTGCTCCACATTTTGTCTCAACTGCGTAGGTACTCCCAACAATTATTATCATCCATCAAGTACACTCCAAAAGGTAACTCAAGAACTATTCCAACCACCTAATTACACGGATGGTTGCAAGATCAACCTCGATTTCAATAAATCTTTAAAGTTGCAAACATTGTTTTTTGGGTTGTGCTGACAAAATAATGTTGGTAATTGCATTAACTTAATATTGTGAGTAATTCAAACTTACATTTCTGCATTAGTTGATCTTGGAATGACATGCATTTGTGCGGTGGCTCTGCTCGAGTGATGCTCTGGAACAATCTGAGCAAGCGTGACACAGACAGTCCCTGAGATCACAAACCTCCCAGCAGAGCCTAAGATTCACAATGTTCAAATGAGCACAGTATGAACACAAAAACAAGCAGATCAACTTCAATGAGCATCATTTTCCAAAATCCAGTTGACATAGTTTTAAGGTACAATTATGAACCAATCTGTGTTCTACAGTCACACAAAGTATGAAAAACAACCAGAGTTATGATATTAAACCTTTAAAATGGAGGAGGCTGGAGAAGTGGGGGAAATTTTCAGATCTGTAGAGGCTGGTGTAGCAGTGATGTAGTGAGCATGGAGCAGGCAGAATGAATGAATGAACTCCTCCTCAGTTATAAAGGATGCTAAGTGGATGGGTTGGACTTAAGTAGTGAACGATTGGACAGAAAAGGGCCTTGTGACGCCCTGACTCCATGCCTGTCTGAACTAACTCAAAAGCTCCATTTCAGACAGGACACGTCAGATTAAACCAATTATTTTGGAATGAAAGGAACTTGTGTTTTCCTATGACTCTGCTCGAGTGATGCTCTGGAACAATCTGAGCAACCATGACACATCATTGAGATCACAAACCCCTAAAATTTTCCTCCTGAAGGAAACAGATTAGCAGAGTCACTGTGAAATGAAATGGTTTTTAATAAAATTATGCTATGTGTAGTGAAAAGCATGTGGCATTTCCTTTGAATTCATGCAAGTAAGTCAAGCAAGACACTATTACAGTGACTTAACACAAAGAAAATATACTATGTGAGATGAGACTGGGCTGCACAATGGCTGGGTAGTTAGCATAGTCACCTCACAGCGAGAAGATCCCAACTCACGTCCTGGTTAGGATCCTTCTATGTGGAGTTTGCATGTTCTCCCCGTGCAGCGTGGGTTCTCTCCGGGTTCTCTCCGGGTTCTCCAGCTTCCACCCACAGGGTGTCCCCTGCCTTCACCCTGAGTCGATTGGGATAGGCTCATGAAGTCCACTTTCCTAAACTGAGCGTCCGTACCATCCATCCAGCAATCCATTTTCTATACATCGCTTTATTCTCTGTAGGGTCGCCCGGTGGCTAGAGCCTATCTAAGCTGACTTTGGGTAAAGGCAAGGTACACCCTGGACAAGCAATCATTCCATTACAGGCCCAACATAGATACAGGCAACAAGGCACACTCGCATTTACACCCACAGACAATTTAGACTTACCCATTAACCCTGAAGCACTCGCAAGCACAAGGAGGACATATAAACTCCACAAAGAGAGACCTTAAACTCCACATGGAAAGGCCTGAGGACCTTCAAGCTTTAAGGCAACAGTGGTAGCCACGTATCACTGTGCCATCTGTACCTGCTATTCTAAATAGCACGAGGGTGATCTGCACTTGCATAGTTGAAGAAAGGTTTCACGGAGCAGGGGCCCAGACTACCTTTTCCACTAGTAGCACTCCCACCGCCTCAGCGAAACAATTCACTTTCTTAGAATCTGCTTATCAATGATCCTAAATTTACGGATGTTCCCTGAACGCCTCACTGTGCAGGCTAGCTACTGTGTGTCTGTATCAACAGCACAGCAGATTTGATTTAATGATTTACTGGCATGAATGAGACCACTTGAAATTTTAACTTGCATGCTCTTAAAGATGTGGTCAGGGTTTGGAGCCCTGGCACAGAGGACTGGGATTGTTGGTGCATTAAATTTCTTGGTCATGAAGAGCTGATAAGCCGATAATCAACTTTACTGTGCCAGACTAATTTTATTTAATTCTATAAGATTCAAAAGCTGCCTTAAACACAGTCATTATAATATTTTACAGCATTGAATCATGATCTTGAGAATAAGATCTTTCAATACATCCATCAGGACTTTTCCTCCACAGCCAGATTCAGATGAACTAAACAGAATTTAACTAGATTGATGTTATTACCTGCCAGTATGTGGCTCCAGAGGTGAGGGTGAAGTAGAAGCAGGGGGCGCTGGAGCTGCTGCAGGAGTCTTTTTCTTTTATTAAAAAAATTAATAAATTAAAGATATACAATACCTTCACAAGAACAAGGCTCAAGGCTAAAGTGTACAAGGCTTCAGTTTCAGTCAGAAAAAAAAAACAAAAAAAACTTTTTGGGCGCTCCGGTGAATCGGGTATGACATCACTCAGGTGGGCGGAGACAACATTCTTGAACCCGGAAGCTGAACGGCAGGTAACATGCGCTGAGGAAACCGGGATTTCGTGGCTTGAATTAGTTGATGGTGTGTAGAGGAGACACTGGTGAAGGCCTGGATGAGACATGACGAGGTGTGAGGACTACCGGAGCTGGAGCAGGATTAAGGTGGCTACATGTCTGATATTATCGGAGGAGCTGCAGCCGGTGGACAGACGGGATGGGCGGAGTTTGGACGCCCGACGTTTTATGATGTGGATTTTAAGTTATGAACTAATGTGGCCGAAGCAAACCGGAAGTTCGTGATGACAACGGCGCTTGGAGGTTGGATTTGACTGCTAGAAGCTCTTACTGGATTTTGAAATTGTCTGAGGATGATGCCCGAGATTGACAACACGTGATCGTTAACTTCCGGCCCGCTTTGGTTTGAACGCTGGGATCCTACACCGAGGAGGATCCGTCCACCTGGGCATGATCTAGGTAAGAACAAATCTCCAAACACTGAGTTGTATAACCTGCACGAGAGATCTGTGTTGAGGAAATGAATGGCAAGGAAGATCTGTAGAGGCTGGTGTAGCAGAATGAATGAATGAATGAATGAATGAATGAATGAACAAATGAACAAACACTGTTGGTTTGCAAGCAGCTAAGTGGTGGGCTGGACTTAAGGAGTGAAGGATTGGTTAGAAAAAGGCCCTGACTCTGTTCCTGTCTGAACTAAAGCAAAAGCTCCACTTTTCTTCACCTTAAGTTCAGGATTTCTTGTCCCATCCCCAACCTACATAACATTAGAGCAACTTGATTGTCATAAATACAGTGACTAAATAACACTTAAAGAAAATAAAACATTTTTAAAAACTTGTTTTTATACTACCAGTCATTAAATAAGTTAGAATTCAAAATAAATTTGATGATGAAGGAAAAGCTAATTGCCCCGAGGGGATAAATAAAGTTATTTGAATTGAATTGAACTCAATGTAGGTTGTTAATTGAACATAATTTCATTAGAAGTTATTTGATGCAAACTGTTGTTTTTTCCCCCTTGAGCCCAAACATTATTTTTTAGTGTGTACAGTATATCACTCACTTCAGAAAAGCTGCTCTTAAATGGCAATGTTATATTGTCCATTAACTCTTACACTTTTTCTAGGTACACTGTGTGAGTTCAGAAAGCTAATTCAAAAAACTATGTTCCCTTCTGAGACCTTACTAACCTTCCCTCCTTCACATGTGTCCTCTGTTTTATACCATGACAAACTCTGTAGCTTTTGATATGGCATTCGATAAACCAAACAAATCATTTAAGTAACTTACGCAATTACATTGACAACTATTAAATCTCTGTGACCCACATGTTGGTTCAAAAGTAAACTATGCAAGTAAGTGGCTAGTTTATGTAAACACTGAAAATGGCTGCTTAGCCCAGTAGCAGCAGAAAATCCCCAAGTACTGGAACCCATGATTAAACCCACTCAGCTTTGGAATAATAAACTTCAACTTCTGGTTGTCCTTAATCGGGCATTTAATCTTTTTTTTTTTTTTTTTCAAGATCAGAGTTGGTTCAAAAGCTTCTAACTGTCCTTTAATGCCCTTTAAAGTGCTCTCGCTGTGTTTCATGTCCAGAAGCTTTTGCCTGCTGTTCTTAGTGAGGGGTAGATCGGAGCTGGATGAAGCAGCTCGTCAGTGTGTCGACTGCATTCGTGCTTAAACTAGAAGATGTTGCCTTCACACTTTGTCCTGAAACTGAAGTAAAAAGACATTAATCTGGCAGTCGCCACAATAAACACGTTGAAAAGGCCAAATAGGAGTCCTGTTTATAGCACTTGTGATTGTACTTGTCCATTCCTCAGTTTTCTGCCCTCAAAAAAGGTTAAAAAGACGGAGTATCTACAAGTGATCAGCACATTAATTGTCCCCTATCATTTCCTGCAGCTGCCCACCAGCATAATGATAATTAGTCCTATTGAGATGAGTTCACTCCAGCATTTTGTGTTGATTTAAGATAGCAAATTGGTTGCAGTGTTTGTTTGCTCCAGTAATGCCTAACGACTGAAGAAATATCTGCTGTCCCAGTCCAGAGCAATCAGGGTGTATTCTGTTTGGCATGCTTGAGTGCTCCTGAAGTCCACTGGGTGAAGGGGAACTACACTGGATGTCAGCCCAGCTGGAAAACTGTCCAGTGAGCAGCTCTTCAGCTGTGAAATGGACAGTCTGCATTTGATATAGCAAAAAGTGGAGCGCCGTCGAAATGATAAGGCAGCGAAGGAACATTAGGAGTAAACACGACATGCTTAAAACAGCCACTTTCAATGCAAAGCCGCCTAAATCTCTCTGAGGGAAGCAGTGAAGTTTTGTTCCATTCATATCGTGTTTGTTTACACAGTGATCAATCGGTTGCAAGAGTAGCAGTCAGCTACAAATTATGTGTGAGCACGAGTGCTTACCAGGCTGCACTCAAACTCAGCTGGTTTTGATGCAGGGATGGGATCATGGGACAACTCTTGGACGGCTGTAAAAGGGCTGTGGACTCCGGTGGTTTGCTGCAATGCTCTGTGGGTGGGAACACACACTAGTGTCCTCAGCAACCCAAAAGCAGCACCACGGTACTGGAATAAGAAGGGCCGACCCCGTGGTCCGCGACGCAGTGGGCCAACGGCGCCTGTCGGCTGAGCCCAAAACACCATTTCTACACCAGATGTATTTCTAAGATTTGGTAGTGCAACAACTTCAAAGTGGGACTTGATTGTTTTTGATTGTATGATTATTCAATGCTGCCGTCTTTTTCTTTATTTCTGGGGGGAAAAGATATTATCATTCAACCACACTTATTTAATTGCAGCAATTGGAGCCACTCTAATTGGGCCTTGCCTTTCATCTGTAATGGTAATGATTATGAGATTGTGTTTGTGCTGAGCAGTCTAGTCTGATGAGTATGAGTGGAATGACATGACTGCTTTCGCTGAGATTTCCTGTGTTTTTTTTCGAATATTGTATTTTTGCCTCCTACGCAGCAAACCCCGCTGGAGATAAAGTGATTTAATACACTTTCGGTGTTTTTTACCCACATAACAACAAACTTTACGTGCACTCGCATTGTTCCTCATCTTGATGTTCGGAGCTGATTCGATCTTCGTAATGGAGGTCTTGAATAAGTAAACAGTGAATGCCTGTTCAAAATGTCAGCATGCTTTGTCAGAGCCACGCAGACATTTAAAGAGCATCTTATCATGTTGATTTAAGCAATTAAACATGAAGTTGCCCTCTGCAAGCTCCGACTGACTGTATCGTCTTAATTATTATCTACAGAACCTCAAAGCATTTTCTGTGGCTTGATAAAGGGGACTTATCAGAGTCATTACGTGGTTAGATGTCTGGCTATTTGAGAAAAAAGTTTGGATTTGTGGAACTGTTAGGCGCAGTAGGACCTAGCCTTTAATGTGTTTAGGTATATGGCGGTTTACAAATGATTTCAGGCTGCATGTATGTTAAACAAAGTAATTAATGCTTAAATGATACCTCCAGTGCCTTCGTGTGACAAGCATGCCCCGATTAAAGGAGTGTAAACAGGCTGTGCTTTGACCCAGGAAATTATTAGTAGGGTCTGTGAAGCTGTCTAACGTCCAGATTGCTTTTTATCTTTTTTTTGAAACATGGTTTGAGAGTTCACATCAGGAAATTTCTAACTGCAAGTTAATGACTTACAAATGATTTACAATTTGCTTTGTGCTTCGAAATTTTTGCTCTTTTTTTTTTTCCATCCCATGGTGAAGACTTAACCCTGTAGCTGCAGTCATACATTTACCTACTAATACACATGCGATGCGAGTGCAGCCTTTTGCCCCCAAGTCAACCACAACCAGATCGCGATCTAATCAAGTGTGACAAAGCTTTGCAGGCAAAGATGGGCAGCGATCTGGACTCTGCCCATGCCAGTACAGGAGCTGTTTTGACAAGGACTATCACTTTCATCACCAGGTAATTTATAACAACCCCCAGCTTCTCCTCGTATCTCTCCTCAAGAACTGTGCTTACAAATACAAGAGCGATGCTGGTAGCTCGGTTTCTCACCTTCTGCCGAAGTAGGAGGGGAAAGAAACAAAACATTCAAACATCACGTTATCTTCGGCCCATATTGCAGGCTGACTCTTGCACAGAAGCCCTGGTAGTGAGTGTCTTGGCAGAACAATCACCTGCATGGTGACGCAAGAGTCGAGGAATTCATCGGCCAAGTCTTCATAAATCATCTCTTTACATTAAAGAGGGTTTGCTTTGACAGAAAGCAAATAGATTCTGGAAATTCTAAAGTTTCGCAATCCTGATCTTGTTTAATTCAGGAGTCAGTTTTTGACATGTTCTGCTAATATTCACACTTTTTTTTCCTTGTAATCTGGACAGCACAGTGGCAAAGACATTATGACATGTAAGGGCATAGAAGTGTGATTTACGTGAATCAGATAAATTGCACCACGTTGCATTTCATAGCAAGCCCCGTCTTGTAAAACAAACAAACAGAAAAACAGACTTTAAAGTTAAATGACATATTTCGACTGCTACAACAGAAACCGTGTGCCCTCAGTTCGTGCAGAAATGCGCGTTGTAATCGTGGCTTAAAATGATTTTAAATGATTAATCCAGACTTGGATGAGAAAAATGTGTATGATGTAAGAATCTATTCAGTTTGTGCAATGCAAATGTTTTTACAGCGCTGTGCTATCATAATAGCATCTGCACCACCACCCCTTCCTTCCACTTTGAAAAAAAAACCCCACCATTACATGCAGGTAAGGGCAGTTATACTGGAGCCCCAGTGGTCTGCAAAATGGGGTAGTTTAGAATATGTTGAATCACGTTGCAATGTCGTCTCAATCATATCTTTTACTTTAATTTGCATGTATTTGAACAAAAAGCCTGTCGTAACTGCATATTTTTAAATATATGGCTTCTTTTTTTTTATCAGATGATGAGTATTTTTAAGCAGGAGCTGTTTTTACCTTTTTGACATGTTTCGACTGACACTTCAGTCTTCCTCAGAAACGTCACTGATGTGTGTGTGTGATGCCGTTTCAGAGGAAAACTGAAGCGTCAGTCGAAACATGTCGAGGTACAAACACCTCCTACTTAAAAATCCTCATTGCCTCATATATAAAAAAAAGTATATCTATAATCAGAGTAGACAAAATGAACCTAATATCTTTAATATTTACAACACAGTGGTACTCTCTGAACACTTCCAATGTGTTTTAAGTTTATGTTAAAACTTTCAAGCTTGCACGGAAATCAATGCATGGATGCAATTTGAATATTGAGTTCAAGTTACATGATTTTAAATATTAACAGCTATTTGTTGCTGTGGTTCTGGCAGATTTTCCTCAATTTCTCAATAGATTACTTTTAAATGTTAACATGTTGACTACATTTTAGATCTACTCACCACAGAGTAATGAGACTCAGTCCAAAGGAATCCTCGCTGGAATGCGTGTTTAATGTATAATACACAACAATCAAAGGCAGAGAGGCAACCAGAAAAACCATCCGCCAGTGCTCGACCAAAGTTCTTGTCAGTCTGCCTGCTTTGATTAAACGGCACTGAAAGGATATTGTGCTCAAGCATTACGAGGGATATCCTACACATGTTTGTTATACATCAAATTGAAAATTATCACACAGAATTTGCAAAGAGAGGGAGAGAGAGAGAGAGAATGAAAGCGAGAGGAAAGAAAACCAAAAATGTGGCCGCACAAGATTTTCCTCATTGCTTTTTTGTGAACTATAGTTCCAAAAAACCACCCACACTTCACCACGTCGGGAGAAACCAGTCTCAAACTGGCACCTATTTATGGACGTTGCTACTGCCAGAGAGAAATTCCTCCTACAGTGAAAAAAGCCCGTTGAATGTGTGGCTCATCCATCATTCAAAAGCCTGTTGGCTTTGAAACAGAAGCAGCAAGGCTATGATTTGGTAACACACTTTGCTTTGATTGGTTTCCCCCACTTATGTTTTTGACTTCCCTTTAAAGTATTTTTCTTCAAATAAAGCCTTCCCCTCTGCAGTGCACGGGCATTTTCATTAGCGGAAGAATCATAGTCCACATTTTAACTGCCTCCCCTCATGGCCGAGTTTATGACCTTCAAATATGTGCAGTATGTGATGCTGAGGGTTGTCTAATGTCGTGTGAACTCGTCGCTGGTGTGACGAGCTGACGTCATGAACTCCACTTCACCTGTACAGGCTGCTGCAAAGAAAGACGTTGTGATCTTTGCCATACCTGCTTTTATGCCAATTAACTACAATCTTCTCACCGTTTTCTTCAAGTATGCAAACACTGTCACTCTATCTGTGTGAAAATCAGTCCAATAGTCAAAATGACGTCCATTCAGCGCGCTCAAAACCAAAACAGAGGAAACATTCCTCCCTGTGTCAGAGTGAGCTTTGACTGCCAGTGTGATCTCCATTTACCCTGTTATTTATGATCCATTACGCCGCTCATGGCAGCCATTGTTAAAACTGTGAACATCTACCGCTTGACTTGGGCAGCTATGTTGTTGTTACAGTCATTTATCCAATTGTAATCAGGCCTACGTTGCTAAACTTTGCAAATTGCTGGGAATCATTCATTGTTTATTGGAGTTACAAACTGCGTAATGACTCCTTTAGAAAAGGCTGTTTCAACAGAACAGCTGAGGATATTTAAAGTAAACCTGCGAGCTGCTGCTTTAGACAGAAATGTATTTCTGTGAGGGGCATTCTGCCTTATTTTTATTTTTCATTTTTTTCTGGCAAAAGCCAAGTCCCTAAGCTACTGTAAGTCACTGCTCAGCTAAGCCGGCCAAAAAATGTATGGACCTCGATACCAACCACGAAAGCTTTGCAACCCCAGTGTGCTGAAAAGGCAGACAAGAAGCACATGTAAAGGTTTTGGCACCGGCAGCTGCATTAAGGGCTCATTGCATTACTGTACAGTATGTGCCCTGAATATTCTACAAAACACATCAGTCAAACAAAGTAGCTATTGTCACAACTGCAGAAACGCAAGAGGCAAAGCGTGACGTAGTTATTCATGTCGTATTGTCTTGGAGAGATAAGGAGCAGCAGACAGCAGAGATGGTAGATATGGCAACAAAACAAAGTAAAGCAGATTTGAACCTACGGAGAAGGTGGTCAGTTATGGGATGCACTCATTGTGGTTTTTGGCACTAAAGCCCCTGAAGAGGTGAGCCCTGCCATTATTTTTATTTTCTGCGTATATAATGATGTTAAATATTGGTGAAAGCATCGACTTTACATAATGATAGACAAACCCTGGATGATGTCACCCATAGGTTTCCTGAAGAGCGTTTTTGAAGCTCAGTGTGGCGGCTCTGTCCATTGCCATCTTGGCAGTGCCTGACTCCTCCTAAATCCCAGCTAATCCAAAAATAAGCAAAGAGGTGAAGCATGAGTGGAACTGAGGCGGGCCATGCAAAAGTCTCTAGCACCCACCTGTCATTTAAAGCTGCCGCGCCATTAATTATGCACAACTTTAAGTCTTAATATAATTTAAACAGCCAAGTGTTGTTCAAATTTACCCTCTTTGTAGTTGGTATGAACGGCGAAGTTGTCTATAGAGACCAGAACTGTTATTTGTTTCAGACTGTAAATATGTTTATTTCTGCTGTAGAGTTAGGCAGTTTAACATGGGGGTCTATGGGGGTCGACTCACTTTTGGAATCAGCCTCTAGTGGCCGTTCAAGGAACTGCAGTTTTTGGCACTTCCAAGATGCCTTCTATTTTTAAATATTTATGTGGAACTACAGACATAAGTTGACTTTAGTTTTCCCAAAAAATTAATAATTAAAAAAATACAGAAATTGTGAACTGTACCAATTAACTTTTTTGGCAAGAAATGCACCCAGTCAATACTATGAGCTAACAAGACCAGGCCTCTGTTTAAATGGGGAAAGAGTGGTACTTCGACTACACATGCACACAGTTTAACAACATTGCAGATGAGTCTGTGCAACAACTGGCTAAATGTTTTAGCTGTTATCAAGCAGTAAAGTATGTTTTGGGGGCACAAATGTCATTTAACTGCCATGTTTGGCATTACGGAATAGATTTCTATTGAGGAATCTTGAAGTCATTCCCCTATAATGCCTCTACCTGGTCTCCATTACAAGTATAAACAATCAATACATTGAACGACATTACAAATGAGACAAATCACAGTGACAGATGATACAGCTGGGCCTTGTGCATGAACGGGCGAGAACACAATCAATCAGGGTCAGTCAGCGTGGTGAGGCTGGAGCTCGTTGGACGGCTACCAGCGGGGTCTCTTTCCTCCAGTTCACAGCTTTAACAAGTCTGATTTTGAGTGACCTGGGGAAACGGTTTAATGACTGTTTCTTGACTGCGTTTCAGCACCGTGTGGGTGGGTGGTCTGGCACGACTGGGCAGGGACAGTGCTCTGATGTACAGTAAATGGATGTTTCAGCAGAACAACAAACTTTTCTTTTCAGGAAAATGCCAGATTAGGCCGCGTTGTGTATTTATACAACCGTTGTAAATAGTTTGTTTTCTGAATGAGGCAGTGCAGTGATTTCCCATAGATAGGATTTTGGATCACAAGATGTCTACGCACTTACCTATAGTTTTGCTTTGCTGCCTTATAACCATGTTTTTTTCGACTTCTTGCCCCTACTTTTTTTTTTAATGTTATAATATTAACCTGAACTTGAAAGAAAAACCTATTCCATATCACATCCTCGGGCGGATTTTGGCCTCATTTTGCCAAACCTGCAGGATGCCCTCTGAGGATAATGTAATACCGTTTCACTGGCCTTGTCTTAATAACCATCACAGACTTTTATAGGAGGCCCGGCGCCACATCCCTATAGTCAGCTGTGCTCCTTGAGAACGTTTCCTTGAAGCCCAGTGTCCAAGTGTCATTCGTTTCATCTGCAATTAATCAGCCATCATGTTTATTATGAGTTTGTTAGGTTTACCTCCCCACAGCTCCTGCTAGGTTTATGGTCAACACAGAGCCGTCGCCAGGATTTAAGAGAGTCCTGCGTGCTTTTCAAGTTTTTATGCCCCTGTAACACTCTATAAATAGATGACTGAGTAAAACAACATGGGATTTTTAGATGTGACGTTTAGATGCAACATGCGATTTTTTGGATTATTTTATTTGTTTAATTTTTACAGATTGATTTTCATGAGATATGTGCATTTGCACAGTTAATATGAAGTTGAGGAAAAAGTTTTCAGGCTATTTTTTAAGTATGAGTACTAACAACAGACTGTGAAACTACTTCAATGCAAGTCAATGTTTTGCATTCATAAACTTTACTTAAAATATGTCTGTATTATCATCAGATCATAGTTAAAGGGATTAATTCTGCAGAAAAACATTCCCTGCCAGTGCTTTACTGTCATATATGATATTTCCAGATTATTATTACGGCTGCATTATTGTGCATATTGTATTATAACATTGTAAACGTTCAAGGTTGAGATCATTTTAATTACTTTATGCTGTGTTGTTTAACATACAGTAATGCATCCAAATAAATAAGATCACAACCTTAATACTATTGCAGTCCTGTGAGAACCATGTTTCTCTAAAATTTTTGTGACAAATATTTTGCATGCAGTTAATTTTTTCAACCCGTAAAAACACTTTGCCTTCAGTTTATCACACATATTTAAAATCACCCCATCTACATATACACTGGGCTGAAAATTTGTAACCTGAGGAGCAACTAAACCTGTCAGACTAAAGCAACGGAGGAAAAAGAGCAATAAAATCAATACATTAGTATAAAATGCAAATACAAATAAAGTCACAGTACCTCAAGTCTGCACTTTAATATAGAACTTGATAGATACTTGCTTTTATTCCACTTCTGTTAATATGTATGACAAAAACTATATCCATCCATCTGTTGAGATATTGACAGTTGAACCAATTTGAAATTTGAACTGCTTGATAGCACTAATCAATAGTTTATAGCAGGAATGTAAGCAATGGTATAAATGTGTCATGTGAAAAAGGTCCCTTATAGTGACAAACTCATGGAGGCCATATTTGCTGCTTCTCTCAGCTCCATGTAGTGTTTCAACAACTTTTTTTTTAGTTCTTGTGGACAAAACCAGAGCTAAGCAAAGGGCAAATATTGTGTTAAGTATTACTTTTATCACTGGACAGAAACACATTTATAGATCTGGATTTAAAACTCAACAACTTTTCAAAATTTGCTCACAATAATGAGAACGTATCAGTTTACAGCTCCTGTTGTGGACAAAACACAAGTTAGTTTAAACTTACAAAACGTGAAAGTAACTGTAATGTACGAGTACTTTAAGGTGTATGGTTTGGCCTAATCACCACCTGAAATGTACTGAGCAGGAAAAAACACGTAGTTACACGTCAGCTTCTCAACCAAAGCCACGTTAATTTATTTTTACTTCCCTAATGGAAAAATATTCCCCTAATTACGGTAAACAGAAAGTTGCTATTTCATATGGAATCATTCATGTCTGATGCCTGACTCTGATAAGACACTTTTGAAGTTCCACTGTATATGTTGTAAATTGTTTCTTTGAGCTTGCTCAAGTACCAAAATCACCCCTGCTTCACCCATGGGACTGCAGAGCAGAGCGGGTACCACTCCAGCACTTGGAATCTGGGCCAAGAGTTTCCAAACATCTTTTCCTGGTGCCTAAAATTAGCAGCATAATGAGGTAGTGGCTTCCTTTTCTCTGAACTAATACCCCATCCCCGTGGGACGGCACGATGTGGACTAACACTCGAGATCAACAGAAAAATCTCACACCAAACACCAACAAGGCCCCGGGACGGAATGTTTCAAACCGAAAAGAAAGGAATTAACTCTTGGAAGAATGCTGCAATGCAAATATATTTTTAAAAAATACAAAATTTGAAGTGGTTTACCTGCTTTTTGTCCATGTTGCTGTGTTTAAAGGTTACAAACAGAGACCCAGAGCAGTTAAAGTTTCCTCTGCAGTCTCCTTTTCCAGCGTAGACCTTTCCCTAAAAAGAGTTTTATGTGGACTCCACGGTGGCTGGGGAGAATACAAAAGACATGCTTAAGTAGACTCCACTTCATTATTAAACCTATAGGTCACATTTAATTGCACTTGCATTAATCTGTTTTATTTCAGCTAATGAGTACTGCTATAAATTTAACTGAAGGTGAGGAATTTTTATGACCATCAGCAAACTTTTGATCAGGTGCTGAAGCAGTTCGGGGGAAAATGAGTTCGAGGATCTTTACTGTGTACAGTACAGTGTCCGATTACACAACGGTTCGATTTTCAGCTCTCATTAGGAATACTCGGCCGCACGTATAATGGATCTCTTTGGGGTTTAGTGGACTGTTTTTATTTTCGTAGGGGCAGAAACAGACGGACTGATTGCATGTTGTTTCTAAATTCTCAAACATCTACTGCAGGCAAACTAATCAGGTTGAGACTGTTAGATTTTATGTGACTTTTGTTAGCTTTCTGTGGCAGTAGTTAAACTTTTCTTCCGTGCTTCGGGTATGTGCCAACAATCCAAAGCGGCTTTTGTTTACGCTGCTAATTTTGCACCATAAATGTGAAATTTGACATAAAAGAACACGACAAAGAACACATTAGAGTGTATTTAATTAACAAGACAAAAAAACTTCTTTAACAAAAGTTTTTTTTATTATTTACAAATATGGTCGTTTTCATTAGAACGCACTTAAATATATTTTTGAAGACTAGAAATTAACAGGAACAAAGCGCGGGGTAACATTTAACTGCAATGGCACAATTTCAATTAAAAAATATATAATTGCTTCAATAAAAGTCTGGTTTTTGGAGTTTCCTTTCCACCCACGCTTGCTTTTATTTTTACTCCAATGTGGGGGCTTTGCGCGGGACAGAGTCTAGAACTAATGGCTGAAGCGAGGGCGAGGAATTTGCGTATTTAGTTCCTTACATTTACTTTTGAATCCCATTTACAATTATGCAAAATTTGTAAAAACCCACCACTTCCTTTTGGCTCTGTTTTGATCTTTACCAACTCCTGAGAAAAAGTTTTTTGTTCCTGACTTTCTAAATGCTTCAGTATGTTTACTACTTATTATGCCATTCTAACAAATGTCTCACAAAAATTCCTATTCAACTAGATTGCACTAGATTGCACTCATTTATATTTTTTTTTTGAAAGAAACATGGTTTTTCCCGCATGAGGAGGAAACATTTGAAAGAGCCCCAAAGTCTGAGTCAGAAGCTTGGACAGGATGTGGAGGCATTAGTCTGACACAGGACTTAGATCCAGGGGACTGGGGTTTTTGTCTCATGTGGGACCATTATTCTTGGACCAAAGTTTTGTTTTCACTCGCTATTTGGTTCGGGTTAGACACCAAAACTGCTTGTTTAGGTTTAGGAAAAAAATACCCAACTTTGTGTTAAAATACACCCTTTCACAGTAAAGTTCACCACAGCTTCTTTTTGGGCGCCTAACGTACGATTGGGTGGAAGTAAAGCAATAAAATGATTTCTTTTACTTATTTGTGCTATATCACAAACAGAATAAAATACGTTGGAAAGTACACAGATGAAAGCTGTGAGGCTGAACCAACTCATTTGAGCTGGACATTCCCATAAAGGAACTGAAACTTAGCAAAATTCTCTGTAAAGCTGAGAGGAACTGCACAGTTGGATGCTATTTCTTTCTACATTCATTTTGATTAATGACCTGAACAACTGTTGATCATGGTAGTTTGAAGCAACGTCCTCTTTCGGATGAATTTTTCTTGTCTGTCTGCTTTGGGAATGACGGTTTACTTTTGTGGATCCTTTGTGTCAGCAAAATAGCAAAAGTTTTGTGCTGCGACTCAACCAGAGGAAGAAAAAAAGAACGGTCAGGCTAAAGAACCACATGTTTCATTTAGCAAACACTTAAGTTTGAAGAAATTGGAAACTTCAAATTAGCTTTCATTAAAGTTGTAGCAATGCAAACTGGTTTTTAATTGAATCCAGTGGCATTAATATTACTCGTAGCTTCATTCGGATAAAGTAAACTGACTTGTGTGTCACCAATTGAAGCATTTCCATTGATCCAATAATCGTCTTTTCCAGTACAAGACAGACATCAGCCTCATTCGCTGAGACAGGAAACAGGATTACAAAGAGCTAAATCTAAAAAAAAAAAAGAAATTTCAGCAGATCTATGAATCATCCAGTAAACCACAGTCCCGTTTGACACCCAGACGTACTGTACAGCATCTCTCCGTGAACCCTAGACTTCCTCCAGCTCATTGACTCCGGGACGCCTCTACAAGAACTAAGCATGTTCTCAAAACAAACAGAACAACCTGTACAGGAGTCCAGACCCAGACCTAAAGAGCCAGACACTGGGATTGCTTCTGACAGCTGTTTCCTGTTATGTAACTACACACAGCTGCTATTTCTAAGAGAGGGCATCTTGGTGTTGTAGACATTTCCAAGGGTCAAGAGGAAGAAAAATAATGCAGCTTTAATAGTGACCAACAATGGACCACCAAGGTTTCCTCCTTTTAGCATGCGAGGTTCTGAGTCACCAAATATGTCAAGCATCTTGACAGGACTTAGCTGTTTTTTGAAATAAAGTTATGTTAGTGACAGTGGAGAGTTTTTATATGATTTTTTTGAAGGAACAGACTGGAAGCATCCCCTACATTACCTCTAGCAGCACATATAAACTGACTTTGCCTGTATTCTTCAAACAGTGGGATGTTTTTAATAAGTAATAGAGACAGTTGATGCATATTTTATTCTAACTCCTGCCAAACATGCATTAAAAGTGCCAGATATTGTTAATTATGCAATGCTTTGTATTTTAATGTGGTTAAGTTTTGCAGAACTTTAGCATAATTCTGTCTTTGAGTAGTCGTGGAATAGTTCAGAGCTGCTGCACAGAACTCAGATTAGACACGCTGCATGCTAAGACAGGCTAAATACACCGGGGAGAGGATTTTTTTTATAGGCGAGTCTGTGAAATGTTTTAAAAATAATACTGACAAAATGTTACCGTGTCCTTAAGGCTTTCGATGCATTAGTTTCCTTGTCTGCACTTTGCTCAAGAGACTACAAGATAAATGAGGGAGCAGCGATGTCTGGGAAAAAGGCCGAATATTTGGCCGCCATTCTCTCTGTAAATATTGGTTCAGTTTGTTTGAGGTCCCCTCGCAAAACAAACATTTTACATATTGAATAGATTATCATACTTCTCCGACCTGGATACTGTATGATAGCATGTGAGCACGTCTTTAGCCTCCACGCATGGCCGACGCAGACAGACCACCCTTTGAAAGAGAGGAGTGGAAGTCACCCTATGTGGAAGTTTGTGTCCTTTGAAATGCTCCATTTGTGATGGTTATCAGATGCAGCTCAGTGAGCATCTCAATCCATCCCTCACTAAGGACTTCCCAGTGACCCTGACGTGCTTCTGCTTTCAGAGGTGCTCTCCAGATCCATAAGCCAGTAATATTTAAATCCAAGCAGGTACATCGCAGGTGATAAACATGTTGTCTTGCTGGTTTTGTTTAGGAAATGATTGTTTCTTAATGGCCCGAGTGGTTCTGACCGCCGCAACACTACGGATCAATCGGCGAATTATTACAAAATCGAGCCTCGCGTGCGTGACAGCGGACAAATAAAACATCGTTTGACTCGCTAACACTGAAATGCCACATTTCACAGGACCGGTCGCAGTTTCAAAGCCAATGGAAAACCGAAGACATGTTGCAATAAATCACAAGAGGACATGTAAATCTCTCCTTACAGATGTTTGTGGAAAGATTAGAATGGCAAGGCGATAGGTCATAACTTAGTAGCAGACCTTGTAACAAGAGGCAGATTGTAGCAGCTCACACACGGCTCCCACGGGAGCTGGCAGTGTGTGCAAGCTAAGCTGTTACTTTACCCATTGGCTTTTTAAAGTATTGCTGTTTCTCAAACAGCTACGCCCGTGATTACACGAAAAGAAGCTTTACACATCTATATTGTAAACCTCGCAGTTTGGTCAGGTGTTGACCAGCTAGACAAGCCGGCCTTAGCGTGCTACAAAAAAAAAAAAAAAAGCCTCGATCACACGCTGGAATGCCTCCATGGGTCAGGGGTATTTATTGATGACATCTGTTCTAGGTTAAAGGGCCACAGAAGGTACAAGTACATATGGAAGTCTCTTTTCACAGTAGAGGGGCCTTTTCCTCCATGACTGCGGATGTCCAGCGTGTGAGAGCGTCCCCCTTTTACCTCAAACCTGCTCCCGCGTTACTCCCGACACATGTAAAGTGACAGACGTCCGCCGAGATTTATCAGAGGAAGATTTATGATTTGTGCAGCCAGCTCTCGCTTCTTAGTAGCCTTGGCTCACTGCAGGCAGTGTTTTCCTTCCTGCACATTCTTATTAGTTTAGTTTATTACAGCAGCACGTCTGGTGAGGTCATTTATGGCCAACCATGGTGGTATGACAAACTCATTTATAACGGTGAGGCTTCAGCACCTCGGATGAGCTCACTCGTGCCTTCCTCCCAACGCCGAGCTCCACAGGTAATGAAATCATCTGTTTATCTGTATATTTGTGCAAGAATACGACGGAGCGGGGATCACTGTTGTTGGTGTGCAATCGCTGGCTGGGGGGCCATTTCACACACTGCTGAGTTTCTTCTCCCACTATTGAGAGAATATGAGAGGGGCAGCAGGTTGGGACCACATGCCGGCGACGTAGATCACCGATGGGCTTCAGCGAGAAGCTGAAAGCAGCAGTGTTGGGAAACACTGTTTCTTTTTAACTCGGTTGGTCACAGGTGTTTGTATAGTTCCCCATGAATTTTGGGAGATTTTATTGCTGCATATTTTCTTTTAACTTTTTGCAACTGAAAGCAGAAAAAAAAAAAAAGAAGCGGGATAGAGGAAACCCTTGACAACATTTTCTAAATATAAGACTGTATTTATAGTGTTTTCCTTTAAAACTTCAGGTGCTCCATTATTACACAGCCATTTAACTAATTTGCAATTGAGCACACAGTGTTTTCTTGAGTAATTTGCAATATTTAAAACTGAAATTTGAGTCGTAGTTAAAAAAAAAAAAAAATAGAAGCTGAAGAGATGCTGAAAGATAATTAGCAGCTCGAGACGCCATGTGTTCGTACAAGCACAGGTTCCCCGCTGGTATTGAACTTCTGACCCTGATCCCTGAGGGAGATGTTCAGACAAAGATAGAGGGCAGTAGAGAGATTTAGACATGCTTATGGAACCTGTGTGGTCTCCAGATATGCAATGTGCAGTCCAACACACACATTCAAGCCTTGGCTGAAACTTAGCCCTGATTCATACCGAGTATCCATCTGGTAGAATACCCAGCAGTGTTGTACCCAGCGCTCTGCAGTTCCCATTTCAGAGGAGAAAGCACGCCGACAGAAGCCAGCACAAAGGAATAGGGCTGTCCAAATGTCTAAATCCCAAATGATGAAGATGCCCCATAATTTGCTTATTTTGAAAAGGAAGTGCTTGCTTCAATAGACGTGTATATTTAACACTTTCGGAATGAAAAATGACAGTTAAACAGTCGTGTGCAAAGGCTGGAGTGTTTCCACATAAAATACAAGAACCTCTATGTTTTGCCACAAATGTTTTTTACATTAATATTGGAAACGTATCTCTTCAGCTCAACACACAACTCAATGTCCGTCCATTTGTTGAACACACACACTTAATACAAAAAATGTTTGTACAGAAAACGGATCTAATTCAATAATAAGAGTCCATGAAGATGTGGTATTTCATCTGTTATTCTTTTGCTTTCTAAATCACACAGCACTTCATATCTATTTGTTAGGAACAACTTAGATGTTTATTTTATTAGGAGGGAGAGATTAAGTTGCACTGCGTGCTTCGTGTCATTTAAAGGCAGTGGAAATTGTGCCTATTGTGAAAGCGGAGACGGTGAGCACTTCTCACGAGGACCGCGCCGCACAATTTACCATCCTTTGGTCGCCGAATGTGAAATGAGAGTCGTATCTGTGGCAACGGCTTCTCACAGTGCAGCGTGGGGCGCGAGCGACAATAAGGAAATGTTACTCATCATTTCATAAAAGTGGATCATACCCAGACTCTTAGCAGATATTTATGTTTTATGAAAACCAGTCTCGCAATTTCACCAGCAGAGTCAGTGCCGGGGCTTCTTTTACCGACGTTGAATGAAGGCAGCTGAAGTGGATTAGGCTAAATGTCCTTGGAAAAAAGAGCTCACCACAAGAGTAAAGGAAAAAATTTACAGCACAACACTGACCGCTTGGTGGGTTCCAACAAATACGGGTACTAAGTTTGGTCATTGTGTTGCACTGCATGCTGCAATATAGAACTACAATTCTTTTTATGAGAATCCACAATTACAATGTACAACATATGAATGGACACACTTGGAAGTCTCACTGTGATTGAGCTATAGGATTCACGCACACACCTTTTACTGAAATAAAGTCGTGCGACTCAGGCCGCCGAGTTCTCACATCTCTCGCCGACTTTTTGGAGTTTCTCAACATGCAAAGTTGGCTCGTGCAAGTTTAATCAGGTTATCTATCTCGTGAATAATCCTTCGCTGGAGCAAAGAAGATGATATCAGGTGAAGAAGAGATAAGTGCACCTCTGGAGGGCAGCTGTTAGAAGCAGACGCTTTCCATCTGCTTGGGCCTGGCAGCAGGGGTCAGCGGCTGGAAATAGGCAGGCTATTGTGCTTCCCCACGGAGGCAGATGTCAAGGTCAGTGTTAAAGTACAGCTGCACTGTCAGCAGCTGGGGAGAGACGAGGGCCAATCGCAGCGAGTTTGAAACTAAATATTGCGTTTAGAATTAAAGGTTTGGACATTGGATTACTTTAAAAAAAAAAATGGAAAAATTATTCACCAGGATGGAAACAGTGGTTCCATATGCTGAGTAGAAATAATGTTCTAGTCGAGATGTAGCCTTCCGTTTGTTTGTCTTTCTGAATGCACAGCAAATGAAGACGCCACTTCCATCTCCCTCTTTTACCACCCATGTGGATGCCTCCTAGATTAAGATACATCCCTTCACTGCACACACTCAATGTGCCCTCATGTAGGACAAACCCTACACAATCAGTTAGACTGCGGCCCATTCAGATTCGCCGAGATTGGATAAAGCACTTTTTGGCAGTTTTGCGTTGGCTCGCTAACAGAATGACGCTCACAGTGATGGGGATAAAACGCGTGTTTTGCTCTTGCATGGGTGGCATTTACCTACTGCAGTTTTTAATTGGTATGCAAAACACAATCTTCCTCTTTGAATTGCTTGGCAGAGCTGCTGATGGCCCTTGAAAGATTAGAAATAAAAATAAGATAGGTGCAGCCAGAATGCCAGCGAGTGACGAGGTTTTTACAGTCGGATGGGAAAGGAATGTTTGATGAAATCCACGCTTTCTGCCAGCTGTTGCAAAAAAAAAAAAACAGCGCATGAGAGATGGTGTTATATGCGTTTTTTTTTTTTTTGTGGATGTGCGCAGGGATTTTCAAAAATCATCAGCAATCATTTTAGCCACATCCATCCCAACCAGTGGAAAATAAATGATATGAAGACGTGCTGACATGTTGAAGTTTACTCTAATTCTCGTTTTGGCTGCTGCTCCGCTGCTCTAGCCACAGATGAGGATCTTTGCTCCCATCTGGCTCGCTGTGCGGCACCGAGGCGCAGGCCAGCTCGGTTGGGTCATTACAGAAGTAAATCCAACTCGCAGTAATTGCTGAATGGATAATATTGGAGTGAAGCCTTTAACTGGATTCAGGAGGCTGACTCAGTCTAGAAGCACAAGGATTTGAATTAAATTTGTGGAACTGTAAAATCATTACATATTTCTTTTAAACAACTTTGACACTAATATCAGATTAGATAATTTAAACTAGGTCAGTTTTTCACTATTCTGCAGTAATATTGTATTAAATCAGCTTTAAAGCTAATGTTTGGCCTTTTATTAACTTCTACTTTCTACATATATGCTAACCAAGTAATATTTTTATTTTTTTAGCACAGATTTTTAAAAACTGAATTAAAATACTTAAGAAAATGAGGATTTTCCTCTGCCTACCTGAGCAGTGGGAGTCCTCCCACCTGCATGCAGTGTTGATCTTCTAATCCATTGGATCTGAGGGTAAACAGACAGGCTCACAGATATAAAGAGGGACACTCACAATATTTAGTTAAGAGATTTCAGACTGGAGGAGGGTTACTTACCTGAGTACTGGGAATGGCTTTTGTGTGGCTGGACAGGTCAACAACATATCCATTTTCACTAGCGGATGGGAATGTGTTTGCTCAGGTCTATCTCCGGTCTCGTGGAAGCCCGAGCTGTTTCATCCTGAATGAATAATCTATCGCTGATTGTATCTTCCGCCTCCATTTCACATCCATTAACTCATAAAGTGACAAGTTAGATTTGTATGTTTTCAAGTTTCCACCTTACCCGGTTTGGATCGAAGGCGCTCAGACAAACTTGAGTAACTGGATTTAAAGTTTAGCCTTCAACACTGACCAAAATCTCACCAGTTGTAGGTTGAGGTGAGAAAACCATTCCTCACCTGTAGGGCAGGTCAGCACCTGTCACATGCAGTAAAGCTCTTCTCTCAGCCGTGTCTCATCTCCCGCTTTATCTTCTCTTTACTCAGATAAGCCAGTCTTATAGGGATAAATGGGAAACTTAATATTGCTGACGTATATGGTGAGGTATGAGGAAAGAGGCGCTCCGACAACGTGCATTGGAGATACATTAAGGCACAGTGGTCTGCGTATGTTTGCTGCGGGCTAGCTGAAAGATGGAAGCCCTTTTGTCATTGTTCTCGCTTCGTCTTTATTCTTCAACTCCAATTTAGCCGTCTAATTTTGAACTATGGTGGAGGCACTGAAACATCTCCACATCAAACAGCTGGTTTAATGGCCATTAAATTTGATCCAGATATTTGTGCTTCTCAGAGGATGGAACGTAGCGACCCTCGCAGTTGCCTGACTTTTTCCTCTGGAGCCACTGACAATAATTATTGGATAGATTTTTGTGAAACTACAGACAAATTTTAAAGAACGATTTCCATGTTGGTGACATCAGTCAATCAATGCCTAAGAAAATTATGTGGAAACTAGATTTGTGAACAAACATCTAACATGTAGTCATTTTTGTGCAGAAGTTTTATATTTACCTCAAATAGTTTTAATGGTAGAATTTTCTATTTATTTGCAAATGATGGACTACAGTTGGTAGCACTGTTGCCTCGCAGCAAGAAGGTCGCCGGTTTGTGTCCCAGTGGGGGCACTGGGATCTTTCTGCGTGGAGTTTGCATGTTCTCCCCGTGATAGACTGGTGACCTGTCCAGGGTGTCCTCTGCCTTCACCCTGAGTCAACTGGGATAGACTCCAGCTCCCCGGACCCTGGTGAGGATTAAGCGGTGTATAGATGATGGATGGATGGATGGATGGATGGATGGATGGATGGATTGATTGACCAACCACAGCTTGTCAGGTGAAGAGACGAGGATGAGGAGAATTACTGATGTAAAATGTATTTGGGGTGTGAGGAGAACCAGTAGAGAACTGGGCAGCTAGCATTAACTAAAGTTGTGCTACATCGCAGTACAGTAAAGTTTCCGATCACACATCTCGATATAACACAACTAGTATTGACTGTTTAGCAGGAGCATCGATGCCAGAAACTAATGCATGAGAACCAGCTGGTGTGAGTGATAGTCTGTCTCCCTTGTCTAACTAAACTGAGTCTATGTTTTACAGTGCCACATTACAGTAAGAGAGGTGGGAGAGAGCTGAATAATTTAGAGGTTTGCAAACATAGGGGAAGCTTTACAGCACACAGGTAATGTTTTCCTCATGGCGAGTTTCTAATGGATCTGAAACCATCACTCCTGCTGGCACCAGTACCAGAAGCTGTTACTGATGGTGAACTTCAGGGTGGCTGTGAAGGAACCAAACCAGCCATCGCTGTCACACTGTCTTGACTCACACATCCCATCCAGAACTCTGTTGTATCTCTAGAAAACTCCTGTTTTAAAATGAATGCCACACAAAACTGATGCTAATAAACTCGCTCCACAATCAGGAAAACGGTGGGCTCTTTGTCCATACAGATTGGAGTTTGGGCAACTTGCGCAAACACAATAATTACCTACGATAAAAAAAATTGTGAAATTCAAAGTCATTAGGAAAACTTTCTAAATCACAGCCACCCAGACTCACTACCACCGACTATTGCACAGCACGCCGAGGCGAAGACAACTCCCACATATGATGTAATGTGACGCTTTGTCGAAAAATACGCTCCTCGCACGCGACTCAAAATTCAGCCTGCAAGTTTGTGTTTAGTGCCTGATGATTGATATCTGCCTCTAAATTTGCCTTTAAAGATACAACTATTAAAAGGTTTAGGATTTTCCAGCCATCAACAACACATAGGAATGAATTTGAGTTCAATCCTCAGTTTGTCACACAAAACATTTTACATGCAGACAACAGTATCCATGCAGTCTAATCTTTTAATTTCACTTGCTTCAGCATCGGCTAAAAGGGCGTCGATACGGGCACATGTGTCTTTTTCCAATTATGGCTGCTTAAGGTAGATTTGCCGGCAAGATTGATGGCTGTGTTGACAGCATCAGCCATGATTACAGTAATAAGTCAATTCATTTACATCCTTGTTCAGGGATAGGTCGCGTTAGAAATTAGCAAACTGTGCCCTGGGTGTTACAAAACACGGTATTAGGGTTGACAGCTTGTCAAAGTGATCCTAGACTAATTACAGTTTTCATCTACCCCCGGGGTGGAAGAGGAACGTACAGAGCAGTTTACTGGTGTTGTTCATGTCTAATTACTTTGACATGACAGGATGAGTAATCCCGCAAAGATCAGTCAACTATGACAGCAGACACCCACTGACTGATGCCTTGACTTTTTTTTTTTTTTGCTTTCTACAAGAAAATGTCTCTGCTACTGGAAATCAAAGCCCACAAACCTACATTATGAAGCTTAACTGGGCCTCAACAGCTATTAAACCTCATTTGCAGTATCAGCATAGTATTTTGCAAATTATACACAGTCTACCCTGGATCTTGCAGACGATAAGGCCTCTCCCAGGAGATTGGGGAAATGGCTCAATTTAGGCCTTTCAGACGCACTCACAGGGAGCTGTGCTTGTGCCTCCATTCGCCAGCCTTGTCATCCCACCTTTTATAAGGCGACTAGCTGTGCAGTATCTCCTCCTGCGATCAGAACGCACCAACAAAGAGTCAGCGTTCTCATCGACAGATAGATCCTGGAGCTGGGAGGGGGGGTGTTCAGACTTGGAATTGTCGAGTTGGGCAAGAATGCCTCGCGATTGCCAAGTTTTATTTTGGTGTAGGTCCACTGCAAGAGCAATCTCAGAGTGTGTGGCATTGTGGAGGACATCCAAATGGTTAAGATGGAATTCCCTGATTGTTATTGAGACCTGAACCCCACCGTTCCTGAAATGATCTCTATCAGCCGACACTCCTTGAAGCACAGAGCTATTCATTAAAGATGGTTATCGGCGGGTCTGAGGTGAGAGCAGGGTTTTCAGGGGCAGTCAACGAGGCGAGATCATTGGGTAGCATCTAAGATCGGCTCGGCTCAACGTGTTCCTTCACAATTAAGACGACTTCAAACAGTCTCCCAGGTATCCTTTCGGCCCCTTAGATGTTACAGCGAGAAATAAAGGCACTAATGAGTTTGCACTCATAAAGCATGCTCACAAGCATATAAAATTGCCCAGTGTCCCATAGCAAATAAACATAAAATACCTTGCAGATGCAACAAAAGATCAAGGCAGAGCTGCTAGGAATTAGCTATGCTCAGCTCCCTTTGGACTCAGCGTAGCGTAAAGCTGCTATTATCTCCATGAATGTCATATCTAGACCCTGTATTTTCCATTACTGAGTACAGTCTGCCTATCTTGCAGCTGGAAATCTGCGAGATTTGTTCATACAGCAGCTCATGCGTCAGTGTGGTATTGCTGGATTTCATTTTTGTTGGTCGCTTTCATGGTTGACTGAGTGCATGTTTAAATTAGAAAGCGGGGTCATTTATTTTTGAGGAGAATCTAAAGAGTTATCGGTCTGTCGTTCTTGTGTCTTCTTTGACCTTTGAAGGCCGATTCATGTTACTTCTTGTGCAAAGTCTCGACTTTTAGAGCAGCTTTCGTTACCTTGATGAAGCAGCAAACGCTTTCTAGTTCATTACTGCAGACTGGAAGACAGAAGGGAGTGTGTTGAGAGCAGCTTGATGGCAGGACTCAGCAGCAGAGGGCTCCCTTTTCCCCACAGCTGCTGCTTTAACACAAGTCACTTCACAAAGAGAGATCAGACACATTCCTACACTTCCATTAATCACATTCTTTTGTAAATTCTAACCTACAGAGTAATTAGATTTTGTGTTTTACAACTTTATCTAGAACCTGACCACTATAAAGCCTGAATGCTGGACCAGTGTTAGTCCATGCTGCCTGTTTCTATTTTTAATAACAACACAATCCTCTGATTTTCTCCCGTACACGTTTAACCAGCAGTTTGCACTTCAGCTCTGTTTTTCACAACTATTTCTTCAAGCTGAGTTATCTGTTTTGATTGAGTGGGATGTTTGGCGGATAGGAGTTCCCCTTGCCATTAATCTTACTGTGGGTCTGAGTGACAGACCGGATTATCAACTAAAACTTTCAGCCACTTGAGACTGCTACCAATGTTTTGCTTTCAAGAAGAAGAAAGAGTGGGAAGCCATTCTTCTGGTAGAAAAGAACAGAGGCTGGTGTAACCTAAGCAATGGGGAAACCCTCAGCAGCCTGTAGCATTATCTGGACAAACTAATATTTACTCCTAGGACAGCGCAAACACACTCATTTACTCTGGCTGTATTCACTGCTCTGGCATTGTTGATGGATTAACTCTAACGATGAAATCTAACCTATCTTCTCAGTTTGATCTGAAGGCTTCACTTCTGAGGGCGCTGTGCATCAATCACTCGCAAGTGAAATTACCAGCGACTATTTTGCTCAAAGATCAAAACAAAAAAAGCTAAAAATCAGAAACATGAAATAGTTGCAGGCGAAGATGAGATCTTTTAAATTACTGATCAGCTGCTACACCATCAATGTGCACATTATTAAGGAGACGCACAGAGATGGAAAGAAAACCAACAACAGTATGTTTCTCTCCCTTTTTCTTCTTCTTCTAGCTGTGTTCAGAGGGATTTGCAGCAGTCTGAACATGAAAAAAGGCAAGTAATGAGTTGGTTTGAAGTCTGACCACAGTGCGGTGAATCTCTGTTTGAGTCAGGTCTGCTTTGAATAAAAACTGATTTACTCCCCCCCCCTCCTTAAATTTAGTCTGCAAAATTACACAGTCTTCAGAGCATCGTAGGAATGCACGAGACATAAAGGTCCTCGTTCCTCACCAGAGCGTAATGAGAAACTGCTCGAAGAGGACATTTGTCATAAAAGCAGACACCTGCAACGATGGGAATGAAAGGAATCAATAGTCTTTCCTCCATCAACGCCGAATAGAGAAACTAGATTCTCCCGACCTCTCCGTCGGCCTCGTGCGACGACAGCAGACGCTTTGAGCCAGAAGGATGGATGGATGTAGGGAGAAGTGACCCGAACATCTCCCACGAACACTGAAGGAAAACACTAAAATGCACAATCCACGAGTGATGCGGTGACTCTCATTTAAATAGTTTGCTTTCTGTTTATGCTGACAGTGTTGGAACTTTTATCTAGTCAGATTAATGACAAGCATTTAATAGAATATATAAACAGCTTCAGTGTTCTGAGTGATTTTATTCACTAAATCCCCAACAGTTTTGCTGTAAATTAGTATTTCTGGAAGCCTCCCTTTAGAAGTCACGTGTACACATACAAATTGAGTTTCTCTCGAACCCTCATTTTATAAAAACACAGCTGAAAAAATGTACATACTAAAAAAATGTTTAAGATCAAGATGTAATAAACTGCAACATATACAATTTAAACATACAATAGGCCAAAAAATGTACAATCTAAATATATAATAGATAAATGTGCAGTGGAAACAGTGCAGTAAACAGTAAACAGTGCAGTGGACGTAGATTATTATGCTGTAAAGTGCTGCTTCAGTCCAGTTGAGTTTTTTAGTGTCCAGAGTTTGTGTATGCAGGAGGGAGGGAGGGCAGAGAAGCACCTTAAAATTCTGTTACTTATTCTGTCTTATAGTCACTTTTTGGGCTTTTCTGACTTTATAATAGTGACAGCTGAAGACACAGGCGAGGGGAGGAGTAAAGGAACATGCAGCAAAGCATCCAGGCTGGAATCGAGCTCCAGTCTTTGCAGTAAAGACTCGGGACACGGTGGCCACTCTACCTGGTGAGCTACTGGTGTGACCCATAGATTAGCATGACTTCCTTAGTGACATCAAACTGGCTTGTTGTTGTAATTATCTATGCTGGCCTTAATAACGGGAAAAAATAATGCTGATTTCAATTGTGGAAAAGTTATTTAAATAATAATATAGAAATACCAGCACAACAGTAAAAACAAGTGGTCCTAATAAAAGTGTTTTAAAAATTATTAGTTAAAAAATAATTACAGCTTTAGTAAAGTTAGCTAAAAATACTTAAATCAACAATAGCTACAGTAAAATTATATATATATTATTATAACATTGTACTAGTAATCTAGACAGACCTTTTGTAGGTCGCATTTTTCCGATAAGTGAGGTTTAACTACTTTATACACAGTAAAGTTGTTGGTTCAGTGATTTTAAAGGCGAGTCTGAAATAGGAAAGAAAAAAAAACGTATACATTTTAAAAACTTTTGTCTAATCTGTGTTATTGGTGTGTGTGTTTAGTTGTCTGGGCCTCAAACTGCTACTGGTTTAATCTTACATAGTGTATTGTATTATATTAAATGTTTTTGTGTAAAATATTTATTGTAATGCAGCTATTTTAAAAATGGGAGACTTACAGTACAAAGTAGGATGGGCATGTTCAGGTAAAAGTGTTTTAAATTGGTACACAGTATTTAGACAAAAGCTTTTTTTCAAGTCATTTATGTTTAGGACATTAAACATACATCGTGAGTGGAAGCTCTTCACATGAGGTTGTTTTTAAAAGTGGCTTTGCAGTGTTTAATAGGGTTTAAATCTCTCTGGAAGTCTGAAGCGGACCGATTCGGCCGTCTGCACAGTGAATTGAGAGTCTTAACCGAGCAGCACGGAGGCGCTTCTCCTCGCTTTTCTCTGCGTGTTTTCGTTGGGTCCACCGGTCAGTCTAGCAGAAACAAACTTTTCTTTGGGGGGGAAATGTAAGCTTTGCTCTAAGAATTTCCCTGTTTGCGTTTGCAGGTGGACCCTAGATGGCACGATGGCGTATCCATACAGTGTCCTGTTTTTAATGGACAAAGACTCTGCGTTCTTTGGCGCGTATCGACCCCGGAGTAAGAAACCTCGACAAATTCACGTGCGTGTTTATTTGTTTTTTCTTGATAGACGGACAGACGGACGGCCTTGGATTTCACTGGTAGAGTAGCCGAGACCTTGTTAACTCAGTAATGGATAGCCCAAGTGTGCACAGAGACATCCCCTTCGTTATTGTGCCCCTGAGAGCAGGAAGAGAAGACAAACTCTTCCTCCGTCGCTCTGACACTCACCTTTTGTCTGTCTCGGCTAGCAATGCGCGGAGAGCCGGGGAGGAGGAGGTTAATGGCTTTTCTTTGCCATTTCCCATGAAGAGCAAATACTTTTGCTTTATTTTGAGATGTTGCTGTCTGATAAACAAAAGCATGCTGTCAGGTTACACACCATACAGTACATCAGGTAGAGATACTGAAGTAAAACCGAGCAGGATGTTGTAGAATTCTATTAAATCATTCTGCAAAAATTAATGCATGCTTTATATTTTGACCAGTTGTCGTTTGTGATATGACATTATATTTTTTTATTGAATTCACAACAGTTTGCAAGCATAGAAGCAATTGTTGAGATAAACACAGCTTCAGCATAAAGAAGTACTTCTCCTTGGTTTGCCAAAACACACACACACTTTCTTTACTGAGCTACTAGAATGCTCCTCGAGCAGAGAACAAAAAAAACGATTGTGTTTCTCATTAGGGTTTCACACCATGACGGGCAGACTATTGGAGCTGAAAGACCGAGGGCTCGCTAGACAATTGAACGCGGTTTAAGCATTTCTACAGAGGCCCACCTTGTTATTGTGGCTTGGACGTGTGACTGGTGGTTGTCTCAGTCTGCAATGAAGAGTGATGACTGAGAGGATCGCCGGTAGCCACCCACATAGATTTGTATCTTGTCCTCGGCGGAGTCTTATACATTTCATTGAAAGATATTCAGTTTGTCGTGTGTTGTTTAGCAGGAATTTCTATGCAGAGTGTGTTATTTATGAAATATGCTCCCCATATTCTATATTTTGTGGACAAAAAATTTAAAAGACGAGGCCTCTGATATTTTTTCACATAGAAATCGAAAGCTAAATTTAAACAACACAACCCCTTCTGTTGTCATTATTAAACATTTTCCGAGCATTTTCTGAATTTCCCCATATTCAGGACGCCATGTTGTCTTTTCGTTGTCGTGAGCTGCACTCTCTCTTCCCGGTGCAGTGGCTGTATCAGACCCTTCATTCAGTTTAAACCCATGTTTTCGCCATGCCAAATTAGCAGCCACCCTTTGGGTCAATGCTGCGTGCGAGTGCTGAGATGGGAGAGGCGCGTTTGAGTGAAAAGCACCAATAACAGCAACATGCATGGTTCTCCACAACTGGCTGCACTCGGTTTTCTTCAAAGGGCCCCTCTTTCTTCCTCGCCCTCTCTCTCTCTCTCTCTCTCTCTCTCTGAGCTGCTTCAGAGCTGACTGCCCACGAACACACCAAACAGAAATATTGGCTGTTTAAACCTGATGATACTGTCAATACGGGAAAGGTCAGGCGGCTATGTATGTGTTTTATTTCATCCCGGATGTGGCTAAAGTCAATAGGGTCGATCTGTGTTGATTTAGACGTCTTGGTTATCGGCCAACGAGTTCCTTAAAATCTGACAAGCGATAGGGGTTGGCAGCTCTGGCTGGCGCCGTCGTCACAAACGCTCAGGGAGTGGCAGCAGCAGCAGCGGGGCAAGGTCAGGAGGCTGATTAATGACAAGCATTGTTGTTTACCTTTCACCTTTTGTTGCATTATCTCTCCGGCTCACCACATGGTGACAAGCGGCCGTGGCTGGTCCTCCTGTACACATGCGGCGCCGAGCAGAGCAACAGGTTCTGCTTGCTCCAGGTTTGCACCCACAGACCTGTGCACACCACTTTGCGCTATCTCATCTGAACGCCGAGGTGATGAGCTCTTGTGCAAGACACGTACAGTAAACAGGAACACAGCGAGGCCAGTCGGTCACACACGACAACCGTACAGTCGCACAGGTGGTACAAATATGGTAAAGTCTCCCAGAGGAAATATTTTATGGACGTTTTCGACTATGATCAATGAATAATTTTACTTTTATAGAACACACGTTTAGGTCATTTCCATGTCCAAACCCGTTTCCATCTGAGGACTGTCACCCCTTAATGTCAGCGTATCAACGTGAGACTCACACTCTTGTATGAAAATGAACTTCTTTCTCACTTTTCCTGCTTTGACTGCAGGAAATCAAAATCTGCGATAGCTAGATAGAAGTCCTCATTTAGGCCTGCGCTGATAAAATAATAGTAGAGTACTCTTTCTTTTGTCTTGTGCCACTTAAAAGATAAACGTGTCATTTCATAAAGATAGCCCATGTGCTTCCAGTTATACTTGTATTATATGCAAACAAGCTAGTATTTAACTTTTATGTCCTCCACAGTGAACCGTAGCTGGAACCCTGATCCTTAAATGGAACTGATGACATATTACTGTAATGGAGATATAAATTTTCAGGACTGTGGTCAATGAAGTAAAAATATAAAAGAGGAATCTCTCAGTACCAGTGAAGTGAATTTGCATAGCGAGAGAGGGAAAAGAAAGTAAAAGCAAAAGGAGGTGATTTCTAGATTTTTGAAAAACAAAAATTAGAACTATCAACAAACTGAATGCCTGTGTATCCAAGACGTATACAGTTTAGTTATCTGTGCTGTAGATTTCCATTGTTGTCCAAAAGCGGATCTGTTACAGGCTCCTTCTTTACCCAGAACATGCTGACTGTAGTTCATTCCACATCCACTCTTCTGCTGCCATAAATACTCACTGTAGGGCAGGAACTCTCATGTGCAGCTGAAAATAATCTCAGCAAATGCGATAATTTCACTTTTTATGAATAATGTTTCCTTAGAAGCTGCAGTGCCCGGCTGGTGAGCATTTTGTTTGCTGGAGGGCACAGACTGACTGTTGGTCTTTCTGGGTTATTTGTTGACTTTAACAAAAAAAAAAAGAAATCTAAAACAACAAAAGCTTAATTTTCATTAAAGGCTGATTTCTTTTCTGAAAACTAAAATTAATGACCATCTTCTGTCAGGACTCATTTGAATCCGGCGCAGGCTGCAGTTAGCAGGCGTGCTCCTTTTTGATCTTCCCTCTGAGCACAAGAATGTCTGAAGCGTTCGTTTCAGGGATCCAGCTGAGTTTCAAGGAGGATTTTCCTCTCCAGACCAACAGACAGTACGGCGGTTTACCGCTCGCATATTTCAGAGAAGAGTCATCCTCTTATTATCACCTAATAAGAATTTGAGCCAAAAAATTAACTACCTTATTTGCTGGTAGCATTTGGCATGTGTGTGGCAACATTTAGCGCAGTATATGTTTCAGCACACTTTAAATAAGTCACAGATGGGGCATTAATTCTATAGTCTCCACAAATTAGAGAGGCTTCTCCTGCTTTGAGGACTGTCTCTCTCTCTTTTAGCCCAGATCTTTACTAAAATAGACTTCCTGGACAAAACTGCTGACAAATTTCCATAATGAAGGCCTGGACTTTCCAGTTGATATTTACATACTGATTACTGACAAATTACAACAAATTACAAGCATTTTTTACAAAAATATGCTCTCAAGAGGGAATTTTAATTGAGTTTGCAAACATAATTTCATGCTCTTTTACTCATCTGTATATAACAATCAAAGCTGGGCTCTGCAATTCAACGTGATCCTGCGGTTATTCTCTTTATTGCTGCGTTGCTGTATCCCCAAAGGACCAAAAAGAAAAAAAAAAAAAAACGGCGGCGGAATCTCCTGAGAGCAAAATGTGAAATGATACGTTTTCATTTAGAAAGCCAAATGTCATCATCATGTCTCTGTCCCTTTTGCTTTTAGAGCATCTGGTTGATGTGGTGAGCTGGCAGAGCAAGTAAGAACATGGGAGGGAGACATTTATCATCCTCTAGACTGCAGAGCTGTAACTCTGCCTGCTTGGAAATCCTGTGGACAGTCAGCGGAAAAAAAAAGTCAGCGGTGATTGAATTACAAGAATGACATCGTTACAGACCCGCTGCTTTGGTCTTTTAGGGTGGCAAAAACATGAATGCATCACTTACACACACACACATAGCGCATCTTTTGTGCTTTTTTTTTTCTAAACGTTCGACACCATCGGATCCTGTCAAACACTGTTAACATTAGGCTGCCAGCTATGAGCGTTTTAAAATTTATGACTTTGCTTCTTGCGTCAAAAAATGACATCCTGCCTGTCAGAGAGCGGGATGCGCGCATGTTCCAGCGTCGTACATCATGTTTGCATGTTTCCATGGCAAGTCAATTTATTTGAAATTTCAGACATGAGTAGAAGTGCTGACACCGGCCTTTTCCCCAAATTTGACACCATGCCAACTTGCCACTCTCGTTTTTTTTTTGAAAAAGGTTTCTTTCTTTTTCCAAGACCTGTCTGCTCTGCCTTGTCGCCTGTCCTGAGATGCTCTCTTCTTGTTGACTCAGAGTCGTACAAAAGCAGAGTAGTGAGTGAGTGAGTGACTCCTGGCCAGCCTGGGGTATAGTTTCCCCCCCTTAACTCCCAAAAAAAGAAAGAAGAGATAATGTAAAACGTCTTAAATCATGCCCGGCAAAGTGTCAAACACATAAACTGAACTTTGGTCTTTAAGAACACTCAATCCCTCCTGTACACATGGCAGACGTTGATGAATCGTTGCGGGTGAAGACAGCAGCGCCTGGTCTTGCTTTTTAAGGAATCTCTGTCACTATTTCACCGCCGCTCGGATTATTAATAGCGCTCAATATCATATCCATTAGGATCAAGGAGGCCAAGTCTCCTATCCGTCTCCCCAAGTGTCTGTTTAAGCTGGCGGTATCTGAGAATCCTTTCAAGTTGAAGTTTCAGAGGTAACACTCTTAAGGCCATCGAAGATCAGAGCAGTGGAGTGTTTAAGTCTGGGCATCTGCACACTTTGGTGTCCGGAGTTCTGGTGAAAGTTTGCCAGTGCAAAAAATGTACCCTCTACTCACAAAAGTGCATTTGTTAGGAGACAAGGGTTAATTAAAAGGGGGAAATTCTATTTTGCAGAACAATAAGGTTGCAGATATAATATTTTTTACAAGGCAATGCAGAAAAATAAATAATATCTGCAATAATCCATCTGATCCAAAGCTAACTCCAAACATCTCCAAACACCAGAATATATAAATAAAATAATGCTGGTAGATGATTTTATAGGAACAATCAACTATTTTACTGAAATATTCATCAATATCAATTTTATCTCATGAAATTACACAATTAAAAGAAAAAGTTGTGTCTCAGTGGAACCAGTTTAAAAGCTGTTTAAAACTGTAATGCTGCTTATTGTCAATCAGGGATGTAAAAAAGTCCAATACCACTGGCACATTGCGATGCTGCATGTATTTCAAAAATATTATCTTTGCGTGCTCTGTGTCGATAGGAAGCAGCATCTGAAAGCAGCCCACCTGCTGCCCTTCCAGCACTGAGGGTCTGCTGAAGACGCAGTGGGGGGTATCACTTGCTGCCCTGATTGATGACCATAGGTCCCGCAGGAAGTAACCCCACCACCATGAAGGAGTGTTTTCCGAACCCCAAGTGGTATCCGGGAAAACATGAACGACTCCAGTCAGGGAGCGTGTGTACTCAAAGGCCATCTTAATGTTTGGATATTCTGACTCACTTGGGATTCGGCTGCAAAAAGGAGGAAAGGAATCAACGGCTGCAAAATAGGACTCATGGCACACGAAATTCCAGCGTGGATCCTAAAACCTGCTGTTCAGACACCTCAGTGCTTTGTGCTGGGAGACAGGATTATAGCAGTGCATCTGAGGAGATTACTTGTAGTTTTCTTGCATTTTTTTGTTAGAAATCTCTGATTATTTTCCAAACAGGCGATATTAGACATATCCAGCCTTCACTCCTGATCAAACTGCTTGTGTATTAGCAGCAGGTAAAATATATTTATAATGACATTTTACCCAGTAAACAGCTTTTAAAGCCAAACCACATATTTAGGAAAAATATATCTTTCTCTTGAAGTTGTTTTATTAAATTAAAAAACAACACTACAATATATTGTCACCTACATTCTGTACCTACTTGTCATTTTTTCCCAACTGTCCTCACTTACAGCCAGAATCAACAGACTCACACTGTCCAACTTTAAATCCAAAACTCTGTCAGTAGAACTGATTTGGGAGCAGTTTGATACATGCTTCCTCTGTTCAGTCATTTTAAAGAATTATATTTATTTAGGTTTGAAATCACTTCTAATATTATGACTAAAAACTGGCATTATGTCAAAAAGACAAGACGTTATTATTCATGTTCTATTAAAGTATGACTAAACACATGATGGCTGCAGCCTTTATGAAACACTCATTATTTAACTCATTCACTCAGCTGAGTGTTAAAAACCAGCTCAGAATGAATGAATTAATATTTGTTTTTAATCAGAAACATTATCATCTCCCAGCATCGGGAACTATAAACCGATGTGTTTCTGTTCAATGACTTTGATTCTTTTTACGGCCTATTGATACCCAAAAAAAGGAAGAGAACTCCGTCTCCATTAGAAAACAATTCATTCTGTCCTTTCCAAGGCGGAAACAAACCAACATGAAGTATTATTCTCACTGCATTTACACTGACACTGTTAAAAACCACAGAAAAGCTCATTCTTACTCAACCAAACATAACTGGGTTTGTCATCAAACCAACTGTGCTGTGTGCATTTCCCCTGACCTCACCATGCCGCCTCAAGTTACAGAGGAGGGGACGCAGGTTGCATGGAGGATTAGGCAAATGCAAGAGGTTAAATCTATTTTTAAATAAATGTATATGTTTTATTATGTGATGCTTGATAATAGTTTGGTGAGCAAACGGGATATAAATAAAGAAAATTAAGGGAATATTGGTTTGGACATCTGACATATTGGCAGATGCTGTTTTATTTGTTGGGCTGCTAGAAAATATTCAGATAATTACTTTGCAAGTAGTAAAAAAAAGTGTTTTGAAAAACTGAGGAAACATTCAGTGTGTTTGAGGTTTTTTTCACATAAATGATCATATAAGATGTAAGAGCAACATAAAGGCTCTGCATCTTAAAGTGACTTTTTTTTTAAGGTATTAGTAATTTCAAATATAATTTTTTTTTTAAAAATAATAATAATTAGAATAATCCTAGACTGCTTTTTATATATATTATATTATATGAACAGGCCATCAAGCAAAAATAAATATGTCATATTTTATATCAAAAGCATCATAAATGGGGTCAACTGAGCCCCGTTTAAAGGCAAATGAGTCCAAATATCGAAGTCAAATCAGACAAACACGCTCACATAAACGTCCAGCAGCACACAGTTCAGTCTGTGCAGCAAATCAGACACCAGTCTTGTCTTTGGAGCGCCAACAGGCCACAGGAATAAACAGTTTACAGAGAGAGAGGGCAGAGTCTATAGGCCTGTATGGGAAACTTCTCGTAATTTCTATGCGGGATAACTTCTCCCCGAGGCTGCATGAGGGTGGATTGGACTGTTAGATGCTCTCCTGAACGCACCGTTCACGAACGATCAGCCCTGAGATTCCCAGCATGGCGCGTATCAATTACCAGCCAGATAAGATCAGCGGAGGCGCCCAGCCCGCGGAGAGCTCTTTGGAAGTGTAGGGAGGTTCTGCCCGAGTGAGCAAAATGGCTTTTATTTTTCCCAAAATAGTGGCCTCGTCGTTATCGGGAATTAGGATTTAATTCCAATTAAGAAATGATCTCAGACGAGGCAGGTTGAAACTTATTCTGGAGAGGTTATAGGTCAGTGAACGCCTCATGGCTGGAAACAAACTCCAGAATGAACGCAGAGTAGAGGACGTAATTCTGGCACCTCCACCTGCACCAACAACTGAAGACAGGCCTTTAAGAAATGCTTTAAATCCGCATTATCAACACCTTTATGAACCAAAAAACGAGGAGTCTCGTGCAATCACAGCTAAAAACCACCAGAAATAACATGACAAAAATCCAATTTTACGCATTCATCTCGGGATATTTGCGTCCTTTCCAACTAATTCCATCAACACTTTAGGCCCCTTTCGTGGATCAATAGTGTAATAACACGAGCCACAACAAGGTATGGCGTTTTTAAAAAGGCCTTTATTCTTTTTTTTGCATATTTACAATGAAATTATAAAAATATATAATTAAAGCTTTGGCAAATATTTTTTTTACATTTAGACAATTTCATTTTTTTTTTGTTCACATCATTGAGCCACTGTAGAATCGATTTCATGACCAGAAGATAATATAACATATGTCGGAATATTACAGAATAGCCCTTGTTTTATAATAAAAACCTCAATGACAGGGCGACAGATTTAAAAAAAAAAAATGTATTCTTTGGTTTAAAAAAAAAAACAATCCTGCAGTCTCCATTCTAGAGAATATACAGCCTGTAGCAACATATTTCAACTGAAAGTAAGAAAATAAAACCAATCAACCAGTGAGGAGGGGAAACACCGATACATCCATGCAAGCTTACATTCATGTGGCCAAGAAGAGGCCGATAAAGCTGTACTGTACTCTCCATTGAACGGGCCTGTGTTTGACTGTCACACACAAACAAAGCCGGTAGTGTTCACACTTACTGTTGGAGTTGTTGAAATGAGTTCAGTTAAATGTTTTTTTTTTTTCTTTTTAGGTGTTATAAGTCCCGGTTATGATGATGAGGTAGGGAGACTGAGTCCGTGCACACTGTTCAAGTCTTCATGTTGCTGCTGCTGCTGCTTGCTCAGGGGACTGGGCGGTTTTCTGTCTCCTGCACAGAACAACACAAATACACACAGTGGGCATGTGCGTAAAAGCTGCTCATCATTATTTACTCCTGGAGATGCATGCATGTAAATGTGAATTATTCCAGGTAGATTTTACATTCTGCAAATGCACCATTATTAACATGCAACCTCCCATTTTTGTTAGAAATAATAAAAAATAATCAACTCATCCGTTGCGTTTTGTTTGGTTAAAATGATCTCGGACCACTTGCGGGCCTTGACGCAGGCCAAGAACGCAAGGTCAATATTTGATAAGTGACATATAATTAGACTTTATTTGTGTTTTTGGTCAGTGTTTGCATTCGTTGTGGTCACTGAGAAAGTGTGTGCGTGAGAAGAGAAAGGGGTGGAGGATGGAGAGGAACACCGCGTGGCCTGGCGCGGGTGCAGGTTTGTCAGATAAATTAGGCTTAAATGCAATAATAATAATAATAATAATAATAATAATAATAATAATACAGTGGTAGAAATCTATTGCAGTTGCATTTTAGCCCAGAGAGAAAACACGTTTAAGGTTTCGACGCATCTGTCAGCACTTTGCGCATTACAGTGTGGGTACCTTCTCGGTTCTGATGCTTAAAGGCCATGGGTGAGTGGATCTCCCCCGCATGCATGCTCATCCCGCCGCCTGCGTGGGACAGGGCCGGGCTCTGCGGCTGCCAGTGGTGGTGACCCGGGGCCACGTAGCCGCCCGCTGGCCCGCTGTACACCCCGTACTGGTTGGTCGGAGAGTAAGCGCACGCCGAGACATAACTGGATAGCGTCGAGGAAGGCTGCAGGCCAACAGATAAGAGAAAAAAAATGAGCACAAACACCCACCCCAAAAGCTACACAGCTTCTAATTGAATGTGACAGCGGCGTGTGGCCTGCAGCAGCGGTTCCCAAAGACGGCGTTTGGTGTTTGAGTGGTTTACAAGATCAGGGGAGCAGAATGAGGAATACATGAGTTTCACTGTAATTTCATTTACCCCCCAAAAATAACGTAATCAGAGCATGCGCACACAGCAAGGTTACTCTTGTCTGTCACTCTCATTCAGAACACAAAATGACACGTTTAATGAATAAAATCCAGCAGGAGTGATCAGATGTGAGTCTGGGGATCCCTTTCCACAGCTCTGCCACAGGCCTGTGCAGCAACAGGAACAATTTACTTCTGAGCTCTGCCCATTTTGGCACGAAACATTTGGACTGTTTCCTACAAAGAAAATAAAATGGCGCGCAATGCACAGCATGCACACACGTCCAGACTGTGTGTAGTAAAGCTGAAGGCTGTACAGATGTTCCAACAGTTTTTTTGTTGTTGTTGTTGTTTTTACCTGAGCATATTTTATGTCGGCGTCAATGGCTGATTTGTCAATCCCGTTGACTGTGTGAGCCGCTGGGAAAGCTGCTCTGTTGACGCTACTCCACTCCTCCATTTTTGGTGGGTATCCCTCCGTCCCAGCAATTGCTGATTTAAAAACAGTAACTTCATGTCAAAGATGTGTAAAAGAGTGAACTTGTTAAAGTGTAAAAAAATAAAATAAATAACTGCAGTCTCATTTAGCTTCAAAATAAAAATAGAAGACACATTAAAACTGTTAATCAGTCTGAGCTATTAAACATTTATCATTTTCTAAAACCTCAGGCCTTCTTAAGATACTTGAAGATTGATTTATTCAAACAATATGTTATTTAATATTAGAATTAATGTGATTATTTATGTGCGTAATTGTGCGTAATGCTATTATGTTTTACGAATGTAGGTTTTAACTGCATCTTGAAAACAAAACAAACCCAAATAAGCTATAAATGTGCATGGAAACAGCAGTAGATTATTATAATTATTATTCAATATTATTCTCTCATTTAATGAATAATTTCCATGACTGTTTAAGTTTATTACAGACAATGCATTTTGTTTTCAGGTGTTTGCGTAAAATACGCAATAATCTGGCACACAGAGTGGAGTTAATTCAATCCAAAACATTTAGAAAAAAAACAATAATTATTTATAATTTACAAAAAAAATTGTATAAACTATTTTGTAACTGATGGCACAAAAATGCAGTGAACCAGCGCGACTGAACAGTGAATGAAATTACTGACTAAAACAACCGAAAGGCAAAAAACAAATAAAATCTTGTAATGACTACTTGAAGGATTAGCTTGGATATAACAGGTGGGCAAGGTGTTTGCAAACGCATCATGGCATGAAAAGGCCTATTGAGAATGGCCTTACTGCGTTCTGGCTGAATGCTGAAGCGGAGGCCTGTACAACATTTAATGGACACATTGTCCCGTCTGCTGCCAGAACAGGTTGTACGGACTCATTTGACTATTAATCATGCAGGATAGCACGCTGCTCGGGTTTATTAAGCTCTTGTTTGACAACAGTTAGAGCTGAAGCCTTCCATGTACTGTTCTGAGACGCAGAGGCCTAAAAAAAATTCACACAACACAAAATGGTTGTGCGTCCCTCACCTGTGGGATCCATGAAGGCTCGTATTCCGAGGATGTTGCTGACGGTGTGCGCCGAAGGCCAGGCCCTGGATATGCTCACATGTCCAGCCGTCACCGGTACTCCAGGGGGGCTGCCCATTTTAGTGCTAGTGGGCGACATGGTGTTGGGGTAGGAATAAGGGTATATGTGGTTGTAGGAGAGCCCGGCCTGCGCGGACGCTTGCTTGCTGCTCTCATACTGGTTCGGCTGGGAGAGATTTCCAATCTTGTTGCGTAAAATCCTGCTGATCGAGCTCACCGAGGGGACATTGTACTTGTCACAAACCCCGTCAGCCAAAAGCCTGTCCCGGATCTCCCAGGCAAAGATCCCGGGGTCATTTTGTTTGTATTCCCTGATATTTTTCACCACGTTAGGCGTCGTGACCCGGGGCTTGCTTCCACCGATGGCACCGGGTAAGATGGAGCCGGTCTCGTTGTACCTCGCCAGAATCTTGCTCACGCAGCCGTGGGAGACCCGAAGTTGCCGGCTTATATCACAGGGTCTAATCCCGAGCTGGGCCAGCTCGACTATTCTTAACCTGATGGCGTTGGGCAGGGGTCGCCCATTGACGAACACGCCGCCGAGCTGGTTCACCTCTCCATAGGTTTGCTCTGCAGGAGAAAAGAGACACATGAGTGACTTTATTTTATTTTTTGCAATATTTGAGGCGAATACACAGATGTCTGACTTGACAACAGAGCGTCCTGGTGTGTGCACTGTGATGCATTTATTACCAAACATATATAATAATAATAATATTTAGCAAATACCAAAAGGCAGGAGCATGTTAAATGTGGAGCCTGCACACAGTCCAGCTTCAGTTAATTACCACAAAAGCTGAGGTTATAAAGTTGTACGCGTCAGTCTGCACAGATTGGTAACCTCTGGCTCGCAGCCGCTATTTTGCAACTTTAGGAAAGTGTGTAAACTGTTTGGCTGGCTTCACCCTCCAACACCCCTGCGCACACAACAAAAACAACATTAAAAATGGCGAGCTTGGAGAATAGACACGAGAGAGCCCTTTAAAGCGACGCTTTTCATAGGATAATTGGTGGTGCGGTTCCATTTACGATTTAAAGCTTTAAACAGACAGTCACTCCTGCTCAATAGCGCTGGAAAAATCCACCACGATTTTAAATTTGACAAGCTGCCGCCTTCATTTGCACATTATCTGAACTTGGAGAAAAGGGGAGAAAAAGCAAATGCTTATTTCTGTCTTTACGCAGGCGTGGTGATACGCTTCCATAAGTCCCCTTCTGAAGCCACTGAAGCATGCAGACGGTGAGGGCTTACCCATTTGCCTATATGTTTCGAGATGCTGGGAAATATAGGTGCCCCCTCAAATGGCTGAGCGCGTCCGAGCGAAGTCAGAGAAGGAAGAGGGGGAACCGGGAGGAATGAGCCCCAGAAGAGGAGGAAAAAAAAAAAAAGCCGGAAAATCTCCTCCGACTGCAGCGTGCCTCCTTCTGCGTTTTTTTTCTGGAAACAAGTGACTGCAAGGTACAATGGCACCGAAGTGATCTTCATCCGATAAATGCAAATTGGAGTTATCCCGGGGAGTCCGGAGTCTGCTGGAATTAATTTGACGCGTCCTCCACGTCAATCTTCGCTGTTATACGCTGAGCCTCTGCTTTGGTTTCATTGGTCGTCCTGCGCTGGAAACGGTGTCAGCCAATACAAACCCCATCCGGTTGGAGCCGTGCAGCCTCCTTGGGTATTTTGCATAGAGGGGAAGTGGCAAAAAGGGAAACGTTTCATCCAACATGCAGCCTTCTGGTAAGAACTTCTACATTCACTGGGGTGACAGTGGAGAGTCAAACCTCTCCCCGACTTCTTACCAACATTTGGAGCTCCAACATAAAGCCCTGCCACTTTTTCTTTTTATTTAGAAGCAGACGTGTAAATTGTAGATTTTATACGTGGATCATATCAAAAAATGATTTGCCTTATCAGTCACTCATTTTAAGAAAGGTAAATAACTGATGTAAATATGTTTTAAGGACATTTACGTCATTGGATTTGCGTAAAATATGAGGAAGTGGGGCGTCATGATAAAAAACTTAGTACATTTAAAAGCATGCATGACTGCAGGATGCACGAATTAACGCGAGATTTATGCCTTAATATAACATAAATGCAATTTAAATTAAGCTTGGAGGTGGTGCTAGTTTGTTGGTTAATTTACATAAAAACATATTAATTCATCTTTTGCATATTTTCAGATTTTTGTTATTTCAATAGTTTTGTTTGCTCATAAATTCTGTACAAAGTATTTCTCCTGTGTGTCTGATCATGCAACTGAGCTCCACAAACCGACTTCTGTGACCATCAGCCTGCACACCAGCAGCCTCAGTCAGTTTATAAGCCGGTGTTGGGGCATCAAACATGGGAAGGGCCTCATGTAATCGATACCTCTGTAGATCGCAGCGCTCCCAGACTATAGGGGATATCGACTGGATTCCAGAGACATACATTATCACAGCATGTTTTCGGAGTTTCCTGTGCAAGTTTAGAAGGTATCGTTTATAAGCTCGCAAAACGTTACTTGTAAAACTTAACAGTCGACCCAATGGTAACAAGGTGCAGTGTCCCTATTCTCTCCCCCCACCACCACCACCACCATCCCTCCTCTCCTCCTCTCCTCCTCTCCTCTCCTCTCCCACCCCACCTACCCTCCTCTTCTCCTGGCTGCTTCCCCATCCACAATCTGGGAGCGGGACACATGGAAAGCATCAGGTTGGGTCAGAGGAGAGCAGAGGAGAGCGTCAGGGCGCTGCAGAGGATCGTGTCAGAGTTAGACACACGGTGATGGACGCCTTTGATTTGTTGGATGCTCAGATTGTGTGGAGAGTTAAAGGTTTGCATGCTGCGTTCAGGTGCGCGCTGCGGGGCGCACCGGAGGAGACATCAACCTGCTGCTGAGTATCGATTCATTTCAATAAGGATAATAATGAATCTCTCTTAGCCTGTGTCACTGTGTCTCACTCACTCTTTATCTCTCTGTCTGTCTTGTCTCAATCGCCTTTGGCTGGCTGGACTCCCCTCATCTGGACGACGCAGGAATTGCACGATTTTTTTTTCTTTTTTTTCTTCTCTATCAGCACATTGTCTCGTTTGCACTTAAAGAAAAACCGTCTCTGCATGTTGCATGAGAAACATATGGGTATCAACATAAGATGCGTCCATTAACACGTTCTATTTATATTTTGCAAACCGTTTTCCTAAAGTAGCAGCTTCCTTTTATTAACACTCAGCTTTATTTATAAAGCATTACGCGCGTTACATGCTTATATATGTGTTATAGCTTCAACATGCTTCTTTGACAGTTTTTGCCATGATAATATATGAATTATATTATCCGGCTGTTGAAGTTTTTTGACGCAACAACAAATGACAAGTTTGTTTTAAAAGTCTTTAAAATATATAATTTAAAAATATTGTGGATACACACAGGAATGGATGCACCTCATGTAGGTTTTCTTTACCTGCTTGTTGTATTACTGGCTAATTATCTTTACAATTCTGAACATTTTAAAACGAGTCTTGGATATTTTAAGTCCTCAACTTGTGATCGACACATTTTTATGCCTGTAGTTTAGATTTTCAAACTATTAAAGTAAGAAAAACTGCAGAAGCTCTGATTTTCTGCGGTGCACCTGGAGGCCTCGTAGGTGAGAAAAAACAGATCAAATCTAAATCTTTGGAAGAGGTCTGCAGAATTTAAATCTGCTGCAACGTGCTTTCCTCTGCATTGTGTTTAAATCCGTCTGCGTATTAAATAGTAAAAACGTGCCTTTACGCTTGATGAAGATCTAAAATGGGCCTGGACGTGAGCAGACGACCGGCGTGAATCCAGCCGTTGGCGCAGTTACACGTTTTGCAGAAACGGCCGCTTTGCAGCTTCGCAACCGCCTGATTTTGTTTGTCATGTGTGACCAAACAAAAGCAATGAGATTCAGTGTGTGTTCATACAATACAGGCCCACATAAACACTGCAGCAGGCGCGCAAACGCCACATGCCCGAAATATTTCATTTTATATTGATTAACGAGCTGACTCACTGCAGCGTGTTTCTGTCTTTTCATTTTGAAGGTGCGACAGATTTGCCGACTGTGCAGGTGATAGACACGTTGTGTAACCTCACTGTAATTTCCAGACATATCTTTTATGATTTTCTAAAGCTTTCTGAGCTAAAAAATGATCGTGCGCAACCAGAAATATGAAAACACACATAACAGAAAGGTGTTTTGAAAATGAATTTAAATTACTCATCCGGTAAAATCCTCTAATAGATGTGGTGGTTTGTGTGTGTGAAGATGATCAGGCCCACCACGAGAAACTTCTGCTGCTCCACATGTTTTATTTAAATTATTATAAGTCGAATATTAGTGCTAAAAAAATGTTGGTTCATGGATTTAAACGCATCAGTGATTTCTTCTCTGCTTCAGCGATATTAAAGAGACTTTATTCCAAATAAGAATTAATTTATGTGCATGAATAACGTATCATTTCCACTTGTCAACCTTGGAATTTGTTGTGTTGTTTAACCACAACGCGATTTTATGCGCATTTTCAAACCTTGCATGTGTGCGTAATAGCGCTGGAGTGAGCCAGTCGCTTTTTAAGGTGTCCAGAAAATATATTTAATTTCGTTCAGGCCTGCGTTTCGTTTCTCCTCTTAACTCTAGCTGTGGAGTATTTATCTCTAAAGGTGATTTTATTTTATTTTTTTATTGTATATTCTGTTGCGATCAGGAGAAAATCAAACAGCCAGACTTGAGGTTTCCAGAGTGAGAAAAAAAAAGTTCTTCCAAATCAGATCAGACACAAGTGAACTCATCCAATCGACACCTGACACTCACAAGGAGCAACGACCCCAGTCGGTAAATATTGGTGTTGGTTTTAAGTGTCATCAAAGGATTCACTTCCTCAAGTGTGCTTTGTCTTTAAAGTCTTAAGGGCGAATTTAAAGTTCTAGTTTTCATTGTGAGGAAGGAGCTGCTTATTTTAGTTAAACCTCCAACTGTTTTTAATGTTAGAAACCATTAAAGGTTACCTGCATGGATTTTTTTTCCTCTCCTCTTCCTTGTGGTTTGCATGTGTGCACATCTACCGAGGCCTGCCACTGGCATGAGAAAAAAAATCTGACAAACATATTTAGTAGGTGGAGTTCTAATAGTGTGCAGCATTCTCTCACCGGGTTAACAGCAACACTTCAACAAAAGCAGAATCTTTATAATTTTTAACATGGTTTTGATTTTCCCTCCACAGCTGGATGAACCAGCGTTTTATTGAAGAGCCTTTTCTTTTTCTTTTTCTTGTGTCTACGGGTTTTGATTTAGTGTTTGTGAGTTTAGTGATGTCAGAGCTCAGCATGGAAATTATTAGAAAAGGTCCAGCTTGAATGCATTCAACACACCAGCACTGAGATGAGACTTTAAAACAAGATGGAGAAGGCTCATGCTCCTGACATCTTCATTAGAAAAAACTAAACATTAACTATGCATTGGCTGTTTCTCTGGAATTCGGTTTGATATAAAATTTGATAACCGTGCACCAATTTGGAACTATCACTCAATGTGATGTTAAATATATAAATATTTAAAAACCTAAAGTTTCACAGTGTAAAAGCTAATGAGCCCATGTTGCTCATTATTAGGAAAGAGCAAGAAATCAATGTTTGTCCTGTGGAAAGCCAACCGAGCCCAACCTGTAAAGAAACACACAGATTCCTTGGTCAAGTAGTGCCTCCCCTCCCCTCCCTCCCTCCCCCTTTTTTTTTTTTTTTTACAAAAAAAGGTTTGTCCGCTCCTATCTGATCTAGAGGTGGTGATGTGTAGTTTCTTTGTGCTCCTGCTGGTGAGGTTCTGCTAAAAGGAGGCTTGGAAGGCAGCGAGCACAGTTCTTTTATAGCCACAAGACCCACTCTGAGCTGCAGAACACGCCTAATGAGGGCGTGCAGCGGTGCCATGTGAGACATGCCAGCTTTTACCAGGCTGGATAATTGCTTGTGACCTTCACTAAACACGTCTCATGTGTCTTCGTGTTTCTGAACGTACTTCTAATTGTTACATTAAGGGAGACGTCTGAGGATTACGCCTGTTGACTGGTTTTTGGAGAGAAGAACGAGGGGAAATAATTCAGCCCTGCCAGTACCGGAGGAGGACTTGTCTGCGTGTTTGTTGGTGTTTGCATGTGGATAAAAAATGAATTGTGACACGTGGTCTCTGCTTGCAAAGATGATTGACGTACAAGCTGGCAAATTGATTCAATTAGTGCAACTGAAGCAGATATTTTCTGTTTCTTCCTTATGACAAAAGCTTCCTCTTGGATAGGCTGTTTTTCTGTCGTGACACCGGCTGTCCTTATGAAGCCATGTTGGGGACGAATTTGGTTCTGATTTAAAGTGGAAACAGGTTAGGACAATACAAAGGACTGTCTCTGTCATCACAGAACAGAGTTGAGCTTTAGCATTCACAGACGTATCTCTGGTGTGGGATGATGTGCGTTGCCACGGTTTACAGATGGAGATTTCTTGGGGATTCTCAGGACAAACAGTTTGTTTTCCACATCGAGGAAATCACCTTAAATTTCACTTTAAATGACCGTTTTCACCTTTTAATGTGAAGATTCAGCAGCCAGAGTGGTTATCATGGTTTCTATTTAGCTTAAAAATAACAATCTGAGGACACAAATAATAAAAAAGGACACCTGAGTCATCATTACACAGGTCACTGGAGTTGTGCCGTATCTCTACTGTACCTCTATCATATCTTTAATCTGATGCACCTTTCACAGATGTTATTCAAGCAAATAAAAGCTGTTAAGATGATATATCTGAATGAGGGAAGATGCATTAATTAGATTTCCTCCGCCTCCTCTTGGCTCCAGCAGCGACGCTGAGTTCATAGAAGGTGACTCCTAACACTGTAAATACTGACAGTGTTCCCAAACTGTCCATTTAAATGCCAAATTAGCACCCACACCAGAAACGTGTATATTTAGGTGAGATCAAGCCGTAAGCCTTCCTCTTCCTCGTTAATCCAGCTGCTCCTTCTGGAGGACTGTAATTTGAATGCACAGTAGTAATCCCTGTGGATGTATAAGAAGACGCTGCGCTTATCAGGATGCTTTTAATTTAGATACAGAATATTACTTCTAAAGAGAAGCAAGGACCATAGATTCTGTTAGATGACAATCTGTGCTGGGAAAGATAACCCTCAAACACGTATTATTAAGATGCATGCAGATGTTAAGCATCTGCTATTAGGCTAATAAAGATTCAAAGTGCGATCGGATCTCTTCATCAGAGGAGGCTTAGATTCACCTCTGCTATCTAAACACAGATCAGGAAGTCAATTTGTGGCACACATCACACCGGAAATGATAAATAATGTTATAATAATACCTTTAGATAGAGGTCAGAAATGTGAAATCATCATATATTACATGCATTCTTTCTAAATAATTCAGCTGTGATAAGTTTTATGTTGTCAGATTGTTTTTGGGAACATCTGGTCCGATCCAGACCAGATGCTTCATGTCAAAAGGCTACATGATGATGAACCGGTGTGAAAGCATGATGAAGAGCTCCCTCTATGGCTGACAGCAGGATAGTCCTCCATGCTGCACAAGTGAAGCAACCTCATTTCAATACGCAGTCTGATATTTTTAGCGTCGTAAGGCAAACTAACAGAGCGCTCTGTATGCCCGGAGGCCTTGGAGGGTGTAAATATTGTTCTTGTTGGGTCATATGGTTTGTTTGAGACATTTTAGTGGGCTGAAACCAGATCACAACACCTGCAGTGGGGACTGGATCACATAAACTTAATAAAATACTGAGGGGGAAAAAAACATTTATGTGGGGGCTGTTCACTCACGTGTTTTGATACATCATTAACACTCACAGTCTATCCAGTCTGCTGAACCAGAGCACTGGTCTAGGCATTGTTGCATGCACCTTTTTATACTCCCATGCATGGTTTTTGTTTGGCAGTCGGGCTCTTTGCTGGGCTGGATCTGTTGTCAATTAAGAGGAGGAACCTTAATTACTTTTGGAGCACTTCAGACTCCATCCATGGCTGCTGCTGATTCATGCCTGCCCTACTTGGAAATCAGCCCAGAGAGGCAAAAACACTGGGTCACATGTGGAAACTGACATTCACCTTTCGATTCACAGCTCTTCTGCAATGCTTATGATTAACGTTTGAGCTTTTTAGTCTGCTCTTGCTGTCTTTGAGAGGAAACCTCACTTAGCCTTCGGTTAGTTTCTTCACTTCGCTCGAGTGTTAAGACACCTGTAATAATAATAATAAGCAGCGATTCCTCAAGTGACCCTCTCTGAGCTGTAAATCCAGTCGTGTGTCATGAATTGTTGAGATTGCAGTTGTGGCACGGCGCTGCGCTTCCAAGTTTAAGAATGCCAGATCCGAAACGGAAAAAATTTTGCAAAGGGACATTCAAGGCCTCTCTATCAAAGGCAGTGTGATATTGTTTTCCGCCAAACCAGAAATCAAGGCCTCGAACAGGCCTTTTTTATGTCAGGGATAGGGGCGCTGTATGTTTTCTGACAGTTGCTCCTTTTAAGATTAATGGGCTTATGAAAACCGTGTGTCTTCTTCCAAAAGCCAAGCTCGATATCCTTCAATGTTACCAGCATAATCGCGCTGTCCTCAAAAAGAAATCCCCAAGACGGATTGAATATTGATGTCACAACACCGGAGAATCGGGAGGTTGTGAGAGTGCACAGGACTAGTAGTCGTTCTGGATTTGATTTGGACTCTGGGACAAAGCTCACGACTGGTAAATAAGTCGATGCCTTTTTTTTTTTTTTTACACACAAAGAAAAGGAAATTCACCGATGCACCAATGAGACACGATCTACAGGTCACAAAGCTCTTCTTCTGTTTGGATATACAGAGGTGCAAAGATCTTTGCTTGTGCTCTATCAGTGCCCTGACCTCAGTGAACCACAGCCAGATGCTCATAAATACATTCCCTTATTTCTACCCTTGTGTGGATGCCAGTTGGGCCGGGAAGTGGGTTTGTTTTGGGTGTTCTCAGTATATTCCAGCCAGAGCCACTGCTTTCACGTTTCTCACAAGAGAGCTGTGCCGACTTCCTGACATGCATATGTATTCCTGCTTGTGGTCGTCTGTCATGGCGGCGATCTGTTGAAAGCTGCAAAACCCGAGTCCAGTGTCCGCATAATGGAGACTTGTTTGTCCCGACACCCGCGGATTAATCAAGTGGACGTACTGGATTGTAGTGTAGGAGACCCAGATTCAACGGTGTAAATGCGAAAACCGACTCCAGGCTCCGGTTAAGTGAGCGCTTCAAGCCTGCGTGCGCGGCTATGTCAGAAAATGCATCCCACATGATTATTTTTCGGTCACACATGGACGTATTTTTCTTTCGGTGTGTCAAAAAATTCATGTTTGGTTTACCAGTTTGAAGAGATTACAGGTCCCTCATCAGCTTTCCATATTTAGAAAGAATAACCGTACGCCTTTTTAAAAGCTAATTATGTGGCATTAATGGGTTAATCATGCTGAGTGCAGATCCGGCTTCCAGCATGAGGTAGAGATCACGTCGACTTACAGCAGAGGAATGGGGGAACTTAGCTCACTCATACTGGTGGTGAAATGTCTGACATGTTTGCGCGGAGTAGGGACAGACAGGCCTGCAACCAAGCCTGGACTTGCTGGCCAAGAAAAAGCCCCTCATAGCTCCCCCATTTTTCCTGAACATGCCCCTTCCTGAATGCCGAGCTTCGCCTGCTCAGTGGCTGGATTTACAATAATGAGCAAGTGTGTGAAAATATGTAGCGACTGTATGCAAACTTTGAGTTTTTTTTGTTCTGTTTGTGCTGTTAGTGGAAAATGAAATGTTTAGTACAGTTTGGTTTTCTTTCTGATTGTTGATTATTAGCCCAGTAATGGTGGAAACAGTGGTAAAAGAAGTGTCCGGAATTTTAAGTAGGACGTAGCATCATGAATACTGGAATGTAGAAAGTCATCCAATCCATTTCAAGTTAAAAAAAATATATCCTGCCTTCTTTTTAAACATTATTAGATTGTTAGTTCTGCTGCATTAGGGTCTAAGCAGTATCATAATGCTGCAGCTGTTAAAGTGGAGATAATTTTAATCTCCCAACCTTAAGGTGAAAAGATAAGTCTTGGACTCGTGAGATGATTTTGTAGAAAGCTAAAGTTCTGATACACAAAGTCATTTTCCTTTTCAGAACTTGAAATTATTATTATTATTCCTTGTCTGTGAAATGTTGGTGTATTTGACCCATTGAACAGTTATTGAAGTGAAGACATGAGATATTTAGAGTAGGAACCACTATTTAATAGCACTGTTAACAAGTCATAGATGTCTGAAAGACTCCCACTGGTGAAGTTTTTTTTTTTTTTTTACCTTGTTAACATGTCTATATAGTGTTTTTTTTTTATATGCTGGAAGAGATAACATGAGTAAAATTAGCAGCCAGTGCCACGGATTCAAACAGACGAAGTTGAATAAATAACAAACCTCAGAAATCACTTGGAGAGAGGGATTGTTCATATCATTCTTCTTCTTCACACGTGTTCTTGTCTGAACATGTGTGACTGAATGACTCCGACATGACAGCACGTCATCGTGTGATGTAGAGCTCGGTGTCTGAGCAGAGTCGTAGGTGAGCTGGTGTGCTCGAGCAAATGGTGGAGGGTTGAGTAGAGGCGGGACTTAATAGATGGCACATTCTAAAGGAAACAACAGTGTTTACTATTAACGTAGTTACATTTAAGCCATTTCAAGGCAGAAAGGGATTATTTTAATGGAAGAAAATGAAATGTATTTTGATACTTGTGCTGTATTTTGTGAGATTTTTTTTTTCTATGTAAAGTTTCAATGTGAAAAGTAGCTACCGCTGCCATATACATTTAGCTGTGTAAAAAGTACATTTGTCTTTCAAATGTAGTGGAACAACAAGATAAAGTAGGATAAAATGAAAGTACTGAAAACACAGTAAAATACTTCAAAACTGCACTAAAACACAGAACTTGTACACTGGACATGTACAGGACTATTGCTCACCTATCCATAGGTTTCCTTTTATCCCTTATTTAATTAAAAAAAAAATTCCGGTTTATTCCCCTTTATTTTCCTTAGTGTTTTGTTTAGGTTGCCTATGTTAAAATATTATTTGAATATTGTTTTTTTCCTTCTGCTCTCTATATAGTTTTTTAAAATTATTATTATTATTGGTTTAGATAAAATGCCATCTTATGTTGTATTCAGACACAAGCTGCAATTATCAGTCAACCTGATTATATTAAAATTAAAAACTATATTTGTTTTTTTTAATCCATTAATCCTAAGTCTACAAAATAGAGTAACCAGAAAAATGTTGCTAATATTTCCCAGAAACCACATTAATGTCTTCAGATTATTGGTTTTATCCCATAAAGAGCCCAATACTCACACACATACAGCGTCCTCCATAATTATTAGCACCCCTGGTTAAGATGTGTTTTTTAGCTTCTAGTAAATTCAGCTTTTTTCTAAATAATATAGGACCATAATGAAAAAAAAGAGGAAAATTCAACCTTTAATTCAAGTGCATTTATTCAGTGTGAAAAAAATCCCACATTAAAAAAATAATTCTTTTACATCAAATCATTTGTGCCACAATTATCAGCACCCTTGATGTTCATACTTTGTACAACCCCCCTTTTGCCAACAATGCATTTGAGTTGAGTTGATGGTTACATTTTTCTACAGTTTTTAGTGTGAGAGTTTGCTTCTGCAATAAAAAGTGAATTTATTTTAAGGCTTTTAACACATCTTAACCAGCCAATAATTATGGAGGGTGCTGTAAATTAAATGAATAATTATGGGAAAACAGAGAAACACAGAAACTCCTCACTTCAGAGAAGCTGGAACAAGAAAATGACTGACTTTTTTAAAACTTGATGATTGATTTCAGTAATTAAGCAACTAAAAAATCCAACAGATGTTCTGCTGATCAACTAATTGATCAGTTGCTTCAGCACTAGTTGTAGATAAATAAGAGTCATGACTCGTTAGTTGGAGAACATACATAAGCAGTTTGTGTTTATCTCACCCACGATACTGTTTCTGGAGTCCAAATTTCAAGTTTGACTATTTCAAATTGTAGTTATTTATGCATCCATTTCTTGTGCTTACTTTGATCTGTGTGGAATAATAACTAAAGGGATGTCCTCCCAGAGAATTCACTCAACTGTGGCCGGAAGACACCAGAAAGGATAAACAGTCTGCGGGTGCGCTGCTAATTCTCTGTGGTGAGAGTTACAAGCACGATTATGCTTCATGTTAAATACTGTTGACATCGGCTGTAATAACGACAGTATATGCGGTGAAGCCCACATGTGATGCTGTTTTCCGTTGAAACGACTTTGGAAAATGTAAAATACAAAAAAGCAGGACGGCTCAATGTCAGTGTTGATGTAACCGTGTTTTAAATGCGCACAACCATATAACGCTTAATTACGGCTTTGTTCAAAGGTCCCAGTGAGCTTCCTGGAAGACTCAGAGAAGTCAAGGAGAACTCACCTTCATCCGGTCTCATTAGAAGACATTCAGCCTCTGCTAAAATTTGCAACATGAGGAAATTATTCTGCCACCACCTCGCTAGCACTCTCATTCTTTCATTAACTCATTACACCAAAGACAATTTGTTCAAGATGACGAATTAAGTGACACTATAAGCTGTTCAGTGTTACGTTTAGAAGGTTTTGGTTATCTCAGTAAGATTTGTCAATGGAAAGTCTGAAGGGGTGGAAACTTGTTGTCAACAACTGTGTTGATAAATCAAAGCCTCCCTCGTCTAATTCATGGTACAATTATCTCAAAGGAGAGGCTTTTGTGGAGGTTTTAAAGTGAGCCCATATGCTGCAGACCACAACCTGCTGCCACATCTCCAAAACATCGACAGAGATGGAAGTCCGCGCTCGAGTGTTTCCTCCTACAGGAAAAAAAAAAAAAAAAACACGTCCCAGACCTCCTGTCCAAGACAGAGAAACAATTACAACATCAAATAGAAAGTGAGCGGCACACTTCCCAGGATCAGAAGGGGTGAGTCTTTCCTTGGCAGCGTGCAGCGATACTGGCTGAGAGCCCCCCTTCACTCAAAAGCATGGCAAGGATTTCCCCAGGATACTTACCCAAGGATAGGAGGATGGAGCCAGCTGCAGACTGCAAGCTTAGCCATCGCTGGTCTTTGTCATTGTAATGATGATGATTGCTGTAATGGGGATAATACAAGTATAATCTGTCTTGCCTGGTATTTAGATAATAAACAATTCAGCCGAGTGTATGTGTTTTAGTTTGACATTCCTGTTTGGTGACATTGTGCCTCAGCGAAAATCTTTGCATATCTAATAGATGAAATATGAATAAACTTAATAATTTTGAGTTACAAAATCATAACACATGACTTAATAATATATGTGAAAGTGATCAGTTGAGCGCTGGCTCTCAGACTCAAACCACATACTTGTGTTTTTTTACTTAACACGTATTGATTTCATAAAACTGCTTCACTGTGGAGAAACGATTGAATCAGGTGTTAAAAGGGCATTTATTGGGAACTGTTAGGTGCTCTATTAAAGTGCCCATAGTCACCACCCAGTGCCACGATGGAGCTCTATCACACAGAAGAATGAGACACATCCAGCTCGGCAACACAGACTCTTTTCATTTACGAACAGCAACAAAATAAATAAAAATACAGCACACCGTAGACATATCTTTTAAAGCAGCAATGGAAAATTATTGGCCCACAACTTGTATTCCAGTGAGTAATCCATACGCCGCTTCAAGAATGCAGTGGCGCTGCATTACTAGCAGAGTAAACATTAGAGGCTGATGATGTTGCATGTTCCAGGAAGCAGCAGTTGAGGAAAAAAAATAATCACACAAATGTCAAATTTTGATTTATAGAAACATTTTTATGTGTTTTTTTTTCTGGCTGGAAATTAGTGACATTAAATGAGAGATGTTAATGATCGTTTTTAAAGACCCCTCGAGTGTAAAGTTTTTTATTTTGTTAACATGTCCATATTGCTTTTTTTTTTTTTTTTTTAATGAGCGAAATAAGCAGTCGACACCATGGCTGAGCTGTTCCATCTTGGAAAAGCAGTGCACCAGCGACTGTTTAAACAACATTCAGACTTCCAGAGTTTCATGTGTAACAACGTATAAGTAAGTAATCCTGTCATCGTGCAGGGCGGGGCTTTTAGTAGCTATAGTCGTCTTCAGTTCAAGAATGGATGTCCTGAATACGCCAGTAATACACTCTGCCATTGTGTAGCAGGGAGTAGTTTTACAGCGTTTAAACAGAGTTGTAGGTGAGCTGGTGTGCTCCAGCAGCAGTCAGGGGGGAGCACTGCGGGGACTTCAGTGAAGGGAAGCAATGATGTAGGACAGGGGTGGGCAATCCTGGTCCTCGAGGGCCACAGTCCTGCATGTTTGAGACGTTTCCCTCGTCCAACACACCTGAGCTTGATGATGAGCTGATCGTTTGAATCAGGTGTGTTGGAAGAGGGAAACATCTAAAACATGCAGGACTGTGGCCCTCGAGGACCAGGATTGGACACCCCTGATCTAAAACATGCAGGACTGTGGCCCTCGAGGACCAGGATTGGACACCCCTGATGTAGGGTTACATCTGAGTCATTCTAACAGGATATTCTCATGAAAACTAAAACAGACTTCTAAACATGTAACTTCAATTCACAGAGTTACGTTTTTAAGAGTTTAATCAGTGACTGGACACAGGCCTTTACCTATTTCTATGTTACGCACAGTTTGCTGACCAACTTTTTGCACTGGGATTGTGTTCCACTCCTCCAGGTCTGGGATGGTTTCTTTGCCATCGCTGTGGTCTTCGGTTCTCTCCACAGACTCTCGATTAGATTAGAGTTCTGTCTCTAGCTGGATCACTCCAACATGTTGTTATTATTTTCTTTTAAACATTTCTTGACCACGCTGGCTGTATGTTTCAGATCATTGTCTTGTTGGAAGGTTCAATACCCCTCGAGGCCATGTAGTTCTGTGGATGCCTGATGTTTTTCCTCCAGAATCTTGGTGTCGTCCTCTTTTCAAAAGCAATGTGGTACCACCAACCACCATGCTTTTTGGTAGAGATGTTGATCTTGGTAAGCAGTGCCCCTGTATCCAAACAACTGCATTTTCACATCATCTGATCACGGCTTGATGACCCAAAGCTTTCTTTTTTGTCCACATGAGCTTGTGCAAAGGCGAGCCACGATTATTTGTACCTGCCTTGGAGAACCGGAGTCCTCCTTGGTCAGCATCCACGGACACCAGCCTTGTTCAGCCTACTGAAGTGTCTGCTTTGAGATGTTGATACCAGAATTGTCCTGATTTATCAGGATTGCCTTGATCCTTGGATTCTACTTGGCCTCTTGCACTTCCATTCTTGCCAGTGAAGGAGTCGCTTTTGGCTTCCTATCGCATCTTTTGAAACTCTTCAGTGTGGAGCTCCTTGTGATTTTACATGATGCTTTGCACTGTGACCTCTGGCACTTAAAAACCTCGGATTTTGCTTTATAGCTTTTCAGCATCTTATGAGCCGCCGCAATGCACAACTCTCTCGCAGAAATGGATTCTAAAAGCTCTTTTGGTTTTAGCCAGAGTATGCAGTTAACCAGTAACAGATGAAAACATGACTGCATCAGCTGTTCTCAAATTAGTAGAGTATTAGTTTGTCTTACTGTCTTGTTTGCTTTAATTGTTTGTGTCATTCCCAGCCAGAAGAAACCAACTGGTCAAATACAAACTCACTTTAAATCAAAATATGTCATGGGTATAAATAATTGTGGATTTAACTATATGAGTGACAAACTGAAGGGAAAAACAACATTAAGCCTCTTCCCAATGGGTTTCAGTGCTGCACAGTACAGACTGCACAAGTTACTGAAACACTACTTTAATTATACCCCCACTGATGATAATGTTGGACATCACTCTATATCCATGTATTATCTATACACCACTTAATCCTCACTAGGGTCGCGGGGGGGCTGTAGTCTATCCCAGCTGACTTAGGGTGAAGGTAAAGGACACCCTGGACAGGTCACCAGTCTATCACAGGGCTACACTTAGAGACACACTCACATTCACACCTACGGACAATTTAGAATCACCAATTAACCTCAACATGTTTTTGGACTGTGGGAGGAAGCTAGAGAACCCAGAGAGAACTCACGCTGCACGGGGAGAACATGCAAACTCCACGCAGAAAGATCCCGGGTGTCCTCACTGGGACGTGAACCAGTGGCCTTCTTGCTGCCCTCACTCTATATTAAAATGCAAAATCTCACATTGACTTTCAGCTGGGTCCATATATGGTGACTGTGGAGGTCATTACATATGATTCACATCTTTTTCATACTCATGAAGGTGAATTATATGTACACAAGCATTGATATATGTTATGTTGTTCACTCATTTATTCAGATTTTTCGCTTAACTTGTCCTATATTAACTCTAAGTCTTCATTACTATCTCCACTATAGAACCCCTTAAAAATCTTTAAAATTAGTTTGCATGTTATTAGTTAAAAAAGATTGACTGTGCAGCCAGAAGTTCTTTCCACGTGTCTCATCATGGCTGAAAATATGATTCCTATTCAAAGTTGCCGGTACCATCCGATCCCGATTTTTGAAGCACACATAATCCACCTTCAGCTTCTGTATCATAACTTTACACCGCCGTATGAAGTGTTAATGCAGGGGGAGATAAGTCAGTGTCAGTGGTATTTGTTTAGCAGTGCTGTGACCTGTCAGCAAAGAGGGAACCGTCTGAAAGTGATACTCGCTCTTCAGAGAGCGCTTGGCCAAACCAAGCGAGACGTTATTAGCATTCTGGAGCTAAAATGTTTGAGTTTAAGCTAAAAATGGATTTGTCACTGTCTCCTTGTCTTCAGATGATTCATTCTGAGCCATTCTCTGCCCTCTTTCGCTTTTTCTGAACTGGAGCCAAGACAAGTGCAAGCAAGTCCTGGAGGACAGGTTTGATGGGCTACTTTTAATAGTTTTCTTTTCTCTGCATACTCATAAGGGGAAAGGACACATCAGTTTTTCCAGTTGAATGGAGGATAAATGTCTTGAAAGTTACCAAGATGCCTTTTTTTTTTTATCGCTATGATGTTTTGCAAGTTTATCTTTGCTTATTTAAGTGTAAGCAGTTGTCATAGATCAAATCCACAGCAGAGTAGGTCTATCTTTACAGAGGTGGGGCCCTTTAAACACACTGGTCTATAACTTTTACTGGGTGGCTGTGCACTGTGAAGGAGAACCAGCCGTGAAACCCTAAAAGCCCTTTGAACTGTTCCCTTAATTCTCGTTTGTAAAGACATTCCCAACACTTCTTTTTTTTTTCCCTCCCTCCACAGCACTCTGGGTCATATCAAGTTCTCAGGGAGAATGCAAATAGCTGTGATAGCATCGACAAGATGGTGCAAAGCGATGACAAGTTTGCAGAATCAGCCTGTCTAACGAGGCGTGGGTCACGGGTGACTGAGAACACGTAGCTGGTTGTTCATGTCATCATCTTTAAGCACACACCAGACGAAAGGCTCGGTTACGTGTTTTTCTGTTGAGAAAATTACAGCACGCAGCCTCGTGCGTTGGCGGCATTAAAGAAATAAACGCTTTAGCTGCAAATACGCTGGGAATGTGGCACTGAAGTGAGATTTTTAAGGAATAAATGATGAAGCGGCTCAAGTTTCAAATCAGTGATATAAATTAAAGTACCTCCCTGGTAACTGATTCATTGATAATTGATTAATCCCCACTTGCTGCAGCTGAAGCACACCAGCTCACCTCAAACTCTCCTCCACCACTGTCAACTCTAATACTATGCAACAGCAGGTTATAATATTTGAGTAATTCAGCGATGCATGTTAGAACTGGAAGCCAATTCTAATGAAGAATGATGAGGAAAACCCCACCCTGCAAGCTTACTGGAATAGTTTCTTACATTTGCTACACATGAAACCAAAATGTCATTCAGGAGGATGTCTAAAGAATTCTGAGATAGTCATCAGGACAGTTTCACGGTAGTAAAACGTGGCTGTGACGGATTGTTTCTCTCATAATGTGTCATCTAGCAAATGAAAATGTACACGTGGACACAAGATTTTTGTTTTAAATAATTGATTTTCCCCTTGTGGAGCTCTTTAAAAGTCACAGAGATTAACCTGTGTGATTCTTTAAATTGAAACTTGTCAGGCAGAGCTACTAATCGGGCAAATTCAAGAATGTCAAGATTAGAAAACTAAGAATAAGTATCGGGTTCATCTGTTATTTTGACTAAAGCTCCTTCATTGCCTTTTAAAGTGGTCCACTTACATTTTGTGTGCCACTGAACTGTCTTTAGCTCCACCCATGCTTACTCTAAAACATCATATATTACCAATCACAAACAAATGGTAAATAATTTCTCTTTATTTATGTGTTTTCATGTGTAAACCTCTCACAAAATGCATTATGCTCTCACGTTATCATGTGATATTTCAGATTTGTTATTGCTATTTCCTAGCAGGTTTGCAATTTGTTAGATTTTTTTTTAGAATCCTAGTTGTATTTTTTCTTTCTTTTTTTGGATAAGGCCAAAAGATTTGTCATGTTTCTATAGAAAACACCCCATTAGCTCTGTTGTCCCACCCGGAGTAACTTGTTTTCATTTTCCAGAATGTTCCTGCATCTGCACATGGCAACACAGAGATAGATGGTGAGGTGTTCAGAAAGACAGACAGAGAGCGATGGGAGGCAAAGAGAGGATAGCCGAGCTTTATCGCCAGATTGACAGCACACAGACCTCGGAGTGAACTTAACTCTCTTTTGGGGAAGTTTACATATAAACACGGCCAACATGCAGGTGAAAATATGGGCCTGCAGAGGTAAATAAATAGTCTTGGTCTGGAGTTCTGGACATTTTGTAAACAATGGAATTTTTTAGACAATCTTGGAGTTGAACTCTCCTTAGATTTTAAAAAAAAATAATCATCTTTTACCATAAATTATTGTCTTTTTATTGCTGAAATACCCAATAAGCAAGTGATTACCTTCAATTGATCAAATTTTTAAAATCTTCGCTTTCTACTACAGTCACACTTATTTGCAAAAACTGATTCAAACTTTATTTATATCACCGAAGCTGCAGAAGCTCACCAGCGTCACAGTGGTCAAGTGTGTTGTCAGTATCAACTCTACTGTACCTCACATTCCTAGACGTCTGAGCAACCTGGTACCAACACACCACCATCTGGCCCAACATGGAAGTTGCTCACTTGACCTTTCAGTCAGAATGAGCTCCTAATGTTTACATGCAGATTGTATGAGTTTGCTTTTTAGACAGCACCTAATCAGAAAACGTTGGCAGTGAAAGGAAATAATTGGGATTAAAATTAAAACCATCCCCCTTCTGCGAGATTTCCCACCTTCACGTTGGAGTCATGGTATCACTTCATCGTGTGATCCAGTAGATGGCAGCATAGGCTCACAGAAAAGTATCTGTGCTTCTTCTGTGAAGTCTCCCTCACTATATGTTCTTACCTTCTTTTCTCTGTCTGACCTATTTCTGTAATGAAAATAGCTTCTGTAAAATCCACATCTTGTACTATATTAAAACTTGTTTATGCAGCTCTCTTACTGTTAGCACCGAGCGCGTGTTCAGACGTCCTCAGAATAGAAACACAGCATCAAGTGAGGATCTTAGTTTGTGAAGTTGCCAGAGGGTGGCAGTCTTTAACCAGGATTTTGAGGCTGGGGTTTATCTTCATCTCTTTATGGGATGAGAAATGAGAAAACACTATAACAGCAGGCGTGTTGTCTCAAGAGCTGAACTGTGGTGGTCTGTCACATGTGGTTTTTTAAATTGTGCTAATTTCTAGGTTAAAAAAAAAATAGTACGCCTGATGTTTGGGGAAAAAAAAATATTTGTGGCATTAAAATGATCATTCTGTTGTTGCAAATACTTAGATTTAGTTTCTAAACCTTTTAGATTGTACAGCGTTCTGGCTGATTTGGTGCATGGCAGCCGCAGAGGGAGTTCATGCAGCCAAGGTCCTATTCTGATTAGAATAAGATACAAGTGATGAAAAATTTGACCCCACATTGTCATTGTTAATCACCACATCTTCCTTTCATGAAAACGTCTCGGACGCCGGACAAAAAAAAAAAGAAAAAAAAGAAGATACAGAGACCACACATTTAGTTGAGGGACTGCAATATCTCCATTACCAACGTCGGCACAGAACTGCACCCAGAAGTTGAAAAGACACCTCTGACTGATGTGACACTGTATGAAAAAATATTGACAGCTAAGACCACATTCCTCATCGGATTCGGCGGTGTCAGCTTCCTTTTCTCTCCATCCTTCATCTGCTCAACCCCCGTCCCCTCCACGATGAAAGTCGAACAAATCTGCTGACATTGATCCTGTCTCCTCGCCTGGCCTAATTTCATTTCAGCCTGAGAGAGACGGCTATCTCCACAGATCTTGACAGACAATTGTATTTACTATTTTCTTTTCACAAGCCAATAAAGGGGGAGCAGTTATTGCATCAGATTATATGAAAAACCGTTTAATGATTCCAATTTATAACTCTAGACTGAATAATGATACAGTTAAGAGCTGACAGGTCATGATAAATGAAGGCTCATATAAAACATATTTAGTGTGAAGAATGGCTGGAGATGAATTGCACAGTGATACAAACTCATGATAAAGAACAGTAAGAGGCACTAGAAGACTTAATAATGTGCTATTCATTTTGAAGTGATTTTGCTGGTTAATAAAAGAGCACAAATTAAAAATATATTTATTGTAGAAAGACGTCGAGGAATATTGCCCCCATGTCTCCATACGCATCCACCAGCACCCAATCTAATCGCCGCCCATCTCTTTAGATTGAAGTCCTCGGTTTCTCTCTCCATCACTGCTGACTCTCGGTGCGTTTCGCCGTGGGTAAGTTGCTCAATTTAATACACGTACATGATTTTCTTCCACGGCATATATTACCAGCTCGTTCTCTGAGGAGACTAGCGACATCGTTCATGCTGCTGTTTGGACTAGACTGCTGAAATTTAAACCCATAACTCTGACAGCTACACCAGAGCTAAATTATCAACAGGGTTATGTATCAGCAGGGCTTATTGTATAATAAGTAAATGATTCTGCGGATGAATATGTTGGCAGTTTCGTACACATTCACTAATGTTGTGGCATCCTTGAATTGCAGCGGTAAAAGCATACAATGCATATCATTCAAAGGAAAGGACTAAGGTGCATTCACTGTTCCTGAATGTGGTGAAAAACCATGGTCAAGTGGTGAACCCTTTAAAATCATGGTCAAGGACCAGAGTCTATACACTGGTAGTGGACTGCAAAATATGCAATGTCTGTAGGGTTCTATTCACTCAGAGATAGACATTGAACTTACTAGATACAATGTCCACCACTCTTTCTATACATTAGGACACTACTCTAATGTCACCAGTGCTTTCCCAGAAAAGGGTTCAACAGTGGTTTTTGTATTATTCCTATTGAAGGGAGGGTCACAGTCATTCTGTTTATTTGATTTGTGAAGCACTGCAAATGTGATATATCCAGAAGGTTTAAAAGAAAAGCATCCATTCAAAGGATACACAATTTTTTACCTGCAACTGAGTGAGAACAACTGGCTGCGTCCATCCCCAGGTGGCATATGCGACATGTACAGACCTCACACATACTGCGCCTCTTTGTTGTTCGGCGTGATATACATAGAGGGGCAAGGACAACAGCATCATCCATCCATCCGTCCGTCTGTCCGTCCGTCCGTTTTTCTAGACAACATACAAATTTGAATAATAAAAGTGTAGAGCTAATGAGAAAATGTAAATGAGACTAAGGACAGGGAGACACTGGCCTTCATTTGATGAACAAGAAAATGAGAAACGAGGTAAATTATCCCACGATCATGTTCGCACTGACACCTGGGAGACAGATGAAGTAGACTCCATTGTTTTTTCCTGAATGCAGATACAAAGGGGGCAGAGAATGGTGAGAGGAAGCACATCAGAATAGGTGACCCTGCAGCTCTGTTTGTTGCCAGAGGAGAAGCTGGATCAAACAGGGTCCCCAAGGGGTTGAGCGGTCTGTTGTGCCTATGTGCGCTCTCGCTTTGACACCGACAGAGACCGTGCACCCACAAATGCATATTACCATTTAGGACAATGCTAACAGTTTTGGCATGTGTGCTATTCAAATGGGGTTCAGTCCCTTACCGGGGGGAGCCAGTGGGTTACTTGTTCATCAAATTGTTACCCACAAACTCGTGTGTACATGAACGATATTCACATAATAACATAATAAAGTTCTGCAGGAACAGTTTAGAGATAAATGTCAGCTGATGAGTTTGATCAACGCCATCAAAAAAAACAACACCAAGAAAGATATATATTTTTATCTCTTGCTAGTATTGCAGCTCTAAGGAGCGTATAAGACTGTCTGATGGTTGTTCAACTACTTTTTTTGGTGAAATGTCTTGACAAACGCTGGCTGGACTGCCCACACAGCAAATCCTGATATCTTGATTTTTACTCTAGGACTCTTTAAAGGTGATTTTTTCCCCCCCAAATAAAATATGTCAGCGAATGCTAAATGGAAGCTATACTTCCATTACAAACTAAGACAGTGATCGTGGGAAACGTTTTTCTGGTTTCAGTTTCTTAATATTATCATTATGAGCATATCAGCAGCCTCCTGTTGACAATCAGCAAGAAGCAATGCTGTGCTTAAGTCATCCAACTGGCGAGCATGGTTGTAAACTCAACTGTTGATTTTTGAAACACTGACTAATGTTGGTTAACACCCTGTTGCATTTGTGTGGAATGAGCAAGTAGGAGACTCAGGCTTGACCCTTTCTTTTATGATAGATGCAAAAAAGTAGACAGGCAACAATTAAGGGAAAAATCTCCACAATACCTTTTAATTAATCTTGGTACTGATTCTCCAAGTGTCTTGAACTCTAATCAGAGGATGAATAAGTGATGAAGGGATGAATTATTGTGGTGTTTTGATGACAGTGTGTGGAGAGAGCCGTCCAACACATCAGTCAGAAATCTCCCATAGGTGTTCGACTGGGTTAAGATCTGAAAGTCATAGTATATGATTCATTTTTGCATCCTGGAAGAGACCACTCCGATCAGAATAGAAATGTTTCATACGAGGATAAAGGTGATCACTCAGATTAACTTTGTGTTGATTTGCAGTGACTCTTCCCTCTAAGAGGACAAGTGGACTGAAACAAACCAGCTAAATTCCACCCACAGCGGTCCCCAGATGCTCCCGTTGCAGTGGTAAAGGGTTCAGGCCTGTCTCTGTTTACTCAGCCACTTGTTGAGAATATGATGAAGGATGACTCATCTGACCATATGTTGTTGTTGTTTCCACATCTGTAAACCGGTACCTGTGGTTTTTGAGCATCTCAAATGTGGATTCATTTTTGTTAAAACCATACGACCCTGCTGGAACATCCCTTTCTTTAAAATGGTTAGCGGACTGTTCTGTTCGGTCACGCACTGTGTACCTTAGCTTACCTCACCAGTGTACCTTACAAATGGCACTAATACACAAACATCAAAGGTCATCTAATGTTGACCACGATTTCAGACTGTTTACTGATGTCTGTCCTGTTGATCTAAATGCAGCTGTTCCTTCTTGATACACCGGTCAGTTGCAATCTGACTGAAGCTCCTGCCATCTGTGCCCCAACAATGAACCCTCTGTCGAAGCCACATAGATATTTTTTTTCTTGACATCTCGATAAAAAGTCTAAATGACCTGCGACGACTTAGCATTTTTACACATGCCACAGAGATTACATCCTGCTGAAACAGTTTGGGATTAAGTCTAAACCACCTCTACTGTATGCACAAACTGTAGGAATATATTTGTAGGCACATGCTCGGTTATTTCTGGTTTTTAGTCTTGTGTTTCTCTGCATGTAATGGGTTTAATGATTAACAAGTGCAGGTAGTTTTACTAGAATGTTCTCATTAGGACTAAATCCTCCATTACAAGATAAAATGCTGACAGTTATTTTAATACCGGTGTTTTGTGTGTGTGTAAAGATAGTTTTGCTGGCTTGGATCATGTATTTAATCCACAATCAATTTATTTACCGTAGAAATACCTCAGTGTCGGCTTGGGGAGAGACAGAACACGAAAGGAAGTGTGTAAAACAAGCAGCGAAGCAAACTAGACCTGTAAAAATACTGATTCCGCCTTTCGACAGCCCCCTCCTTGAGAGGCAGATCATCCGTGATCACCTGACAGTTCCGGACACAGGCAGGACTAAGCTCTTGTCGCTCTCTCTCAGAGACATCCTAGCAACACCCTCTGTCCTTATCCCTCCGGACACCCACACACTGCCTCGCTCCTCTTTTTTTTTGCCACCTCCCCCAGGCCTCCCACCCAGACCTTCAGTCCTTGGAGAAGACCCCAGGCCAACAAGGAGTTCCTGAATGGGCCCCGGACTGGCCTTTGTCTGGCCCTACTGCAGAGTCCCTTTATTTACACAGTCTTTAACGCTATATGTTTTCTTGTCTCTTAATTGCATTGGCCTTTGCTGCCCTCTGGTCAATCAATACCATCTCTCCAATGACATCGGCAACTCCATTCACCAAAGCCTTTCCAGGTGATGGGTGTTTCGTGGGAGAGCTGGTTGGAATTGAGCCTTGCACATGCAGAGCCACAGCTTTCTTTTTTTTTTTGCCAGTGTGGACATAGTATATACGCTTCTGTTTGCGTACTTTGACCACACGTCTGCAAACACGCGGCATATGTTCGTCTGTGTAGGTCTATATGTAGATCCCTTTACGCCTTTGTTAATTCCCAAATCATGCACTCGTGCAGCAGACATGCGGTTTTTGGGAAGAGGGTGTGTCTTCTTCGGCTGCATGTCAGCTGGCGGGCTCTGCAATCTGGAGTCCATAGGTGAGCTCGCTGCACATGATAAGTCTAGTTGATGCGGCAATCAGTGCCATCAAAACAATTTTGCTGACCCTTGACTCTGGAGGAGAGCAGGAAAGAGAAGGAGTTGACATGCCTTTACCACTCCTGAGTGTGTGTGACCAAGCACATTAATCATAAGAGGTCTAACCCTCTCCTGTGTCCAATTCAGCGATGATTCTCTAGTGCAGCACCATGGCAATGTTTAGACAGAGCCGGACATAATTATCTTTTTGTGTACTTTAATAAGGAGACATCCGAGTGCTCAGATGACAGGGGCACACACGCCACAAAACTACCGTACAGTGATATTATCCCCTTCATTCTGTGTAATTAAAACATAAATAATTAAATGCCACTAACTAACGTAACTGGTATGCAAATGTGATGATTTAGTGAGTTGAAGAACACCGGGATTTTTTTGCCAAATGGGGACCATTTAAAGTTGACCTTTGGAAATGTTATTTTGAATGCAATGTGATGGTGCTGTTTAATTTGAAGAGGTACTTATCTCAAAGTCAACATCTTACTTCTGTTTTCCTGACGCACACTCAGTCGCCATATATTAGGCAGTAGCCTGGCAACCACAAGAGTAGAGCCGTACCAAATGGATATGTTTGCAATATGACAGGCCCGGTGTGCTCCTTACCGCTGACCCCGCCTGCCATTTTGTTTCTGTCCTGCGAAGGTGTCAGTGATAAACGTTACCTTGTCTCAGCAGGTGTGCCTGGATGGAGGGCCCTGCCGCACGGAGGGGGTCACCAACCCTACAGTGTTTCCCCCATTTATTTGAATAATGGGCCATTAGGACGGCTGGATATCCAATGTTAAAGTAGCTGTATGTGTCTCCTAGATAAAAGACATAATTACCTGAGAGAGGGAGGATGTGTTGGTGCACACTTTTCCTCAGCTGGGCTCCACAGCTCAGAATTGACACACACACTCCTGCCATTAGGTGGCGACAGAGAGAGCCAGAGAGAGGGGTTTGAGGGGTGAAGGCCCTGGTCATGGCTTCCACACACACACATTACCACAACTGCCGTGTTAACAACCTGCCAAACTGAGCGGCAAAGCAGACTTTTAAAAAGATAACCTTGGCAGCTCAGTTGAAACTGTAACATATTAGCATAAATTTAAGGCCCTGGCAGAGTGTATTGTGTTTTTCCAACTACACCATGACAAGCATGTCCTTTTTGAGTCGGGATGCACTTATTCGTGTTTCACTCCAATTTTTATTCAAACTGGTGACAGAAAATTCATTCAGTTCTCAGAATGAAGGTTTCCCTAAAACTACAGAATGCATCTTTTAAACTATTTTCAGGCAATTACTATTCTCGTTGAATTGCATAGTATCATGATGAACAGAGAGTGGGCAATTTGTAAACCTTTGGCTTGCTAAGAGATGGAGTTGTCCTTTTTGGTCGGCATTGTGGCTCCTTTTACCTTTCATAATTCTAGTTCAAGAGAGACTTGCCATGCTGTCAATGGAAATGCGGATACAAAATTTGGAGTGGTATTTATATGAACCAAAAAGATTGCCAATTAAAGATGAGTTCTTTATCATTTATTTGCCCTTGGGTTTTTATTCCTCAATTGCTATCACCTTATAAAAGCATCCTTTTAGCACAAAGAATAGAAGCCCATTTTCATGACCTCCTCTAATGCATTTCCCTCCATCTTCACTGCCTCAAAAAAAGTTTTCACCTCTCCACAAAACCTGTTAATTGCCATCGTGAGCCCAGAATAAAGAAAATATCTACACGTTAATTATCCAAATATGTTGGCAACCCATCTGCAGAAAGCCATTGAAATTACTAAATTGTGTTTTCTCCTTTTCGGCTTTCATTTTGGACACATTGTTAATCAAAAGGCTTCAGAAATGTGCAGATGGGCAATCTCTGTGTCTGCAAGGAGCAGCCTGGTTCAAGGTGAGTGTTTCATGTCCCCAAGCCCTTCTGTTTCTCCCCATTGTGTTGTTTAGGTTACATATCCTGATGGGGCTGTTCACTGTACTAAAATAGGGAGTTTCCTGGCACACATGCAGACATACACACAGGACAAAACTCACGCAGCCATAAACATTCACGCACATGCACACTGCACTGTAACTGTCCACACACACTTAGAAACAGCAAATGTGTCCCGTCAGTGTGTGCTGACAGGTCATTATTTATGTAATTATTGATTTTTTTAGTGAGATTCGAGGCAAATACAATGTTTGTATCTAGATCTGACACTAATGTTCGTCATTTAACCTCAGGCCTGAAAGAGCTGTAAAATCTAAGCTCTAACCTTTTACATTTAGGAGGCAAACTATTTAAAAATCACTTGATGGTGATTAAAAGACATATCTAGTTTGTTTTAAAGCACCACAAACACACATGCTGGATATTTGTTTCTGCAGAGTGACAATGACAGAAATGACTTATCACCATGACTCGGTCTGAAATGCCCTCAGAAATGATTTGAGCTCAGAAAAGATTTGAGCTCACTTTAAGTTCAGTCTCCTGTCTTCAAAGTGACTCGGGTGCAGTTTTCAAGAGACATAGCTAATGTGTGTGGTTTAGTAAACATGGAGAACACTTTGCATGTGATCAGTTCATCAGTATTAATTTGGATAAAATAGGAATTTCTTGTTTTTAAGGGTTGGTATGTCACTATTACTGCAATAGACCAAAGTCCTTAGAGGCAAGTCTCCCTACTAGGCAGCCATCTTGTTACTTGGAAGTTATTTCAGGCTAACAAAACAATGCAGCTATCTAAATGAATGAGTAGGGAGCTGTCAGTGTCATTTTAATTGTCAATGGGACATAAAAACTGCATGTGAAGGATCACCAGCCAGTGATAAAAATGCTTAAAGATCTTGCAGCTTTGATCCAAAATAGCATTCAAGAAGGAGTTTCCCCCACATGTTATATTTACTACACATGTGTACAGTTGCATAACGCTGTGCGACAACACGATTGGCTGAATGTTTCCTTGTTCGGCTCTTAGAAGGCAGACAGTTTGCTTTTTAGGAGGAAGAGCTGGATATCTGTCACAAAACCTCCAACCGGGAGGCTCACGGTATTCTCTTATAGATTTTTAAGCAGGAGTCCTTTAACATGTCTCTGAATGGCTCTTACTGTTAAAGTCTTCTTGTGCTCCAAAACATCCACCAAAATGATTCCAGTTGTTACGATCACTGTTGTCTTCTTAACCTATGAATACCGACAGTGTTGCTCAAACAATTTCAACACATCAAATCTTTGACATGATGCTTAGTTCTCATCGTAGATTAATAAAGTCCAGCAGGGTTGTGACATTAAGCAGCACTGTGTCCACTGTATCTCGACTGCAGTTTTTGGATGCACCTTTCATTGATGCATTGAAGAAAGACTGTAGCGTTACAGAGTGATGAGGATTGAAGTTTGCATGTGTATATTCATTTAATATGTCAGGTACAGTAACTCCTGCGTCCCATCTTTGTCACTTGGCATATATCTTTAAAGAACATGCGTTACTTTCTGCAAAGTTTTTAATAAAAGGGCTAATACGCCACATTTACATTATTGGTGATGGTTTATAATGCATCATGTGTGTTATGTTGCTGTTCTCTTACTGGTTCCTTCTGGTACAGTGGAAGAAAACAAGAGTAAGAAGGGGGAAGCAACTCAGTAGTTTAGAGGAAAGAAGAAGTGCAGTATACATCTGCAAATACCAGAGAGGTATAGAGCAATGCAAAGGAAAACAGAACTTCTTCTTACTAAAAATGTGATATAAGCTTCACAGTAAACGCAGTCATACAAAGAATCTACAACTTGTTACCTGCATCTTATAGGAGACGGTGGCTGACTCTGTCCTCAGGTCGCTGCTCAAGGTGATCATCACTCATCCGTGTGTCCATCTGTTTTCGTAGACAGCATAGAAATGTGAATAATAAAAGTGTAGAGCAAATGAAAAAAGATGTATGTAGGGGTCGTAGTACCGGTAAACAAAACTTTGAGGGGGAAAAAAAAAGCCTTGTTGGAGAACATTTAACACTTGATGGGTTCCTCATTAAACATTCATGATGCACGCCGTATTATGACATTACTTCACTGCATTATTAAAATTGATTTCCCCCTCCAATAGCCAATTGTTACTTCCCAGTTCAGCACAGCGTTGTTGTCGTCCGCTGTACCTACGTTCGAGTACCAGTAAGCACCCGTAAGTATTTTAGTGGTACCTTATTCACACCATTAAATTGCAGTGTAAATTGCAGGCTGCACTTCAAAGTTTTACCGTATTAATTTGTCAAAGGTTTTGTCCTCCAAGTAAAATTGTAAGGTTTCCTGAATAATTTCTGTTAGAGGGATATTACATACAGTACGTATTTTCCCGCAAGACACATTTGTAAGAGAAAACGGCCTTGAGACGTTCCTCTTCTAATTCAGCGTGTTTTGTCCGTGCCATACTATTCAAATACGAGAGTTATATTCTTCCTTCCCTACTTCACTGTGGACCTACTGTTGAAGGTAACAGTCGATATCCTTGCAATGCTTTTGAATCTTTGCTCCAAAGCTGCTCTGTACAGCTGGAGTGAAGGCAAGGACGAGTGTGCACGGCTCGCGATGATCTGTCCTTGACTCATGCTATGATTTATTGTTTCAAAAAATGGAGGAGATCTTGGAAGACTAAAGCAATGTAACTATTGCTCTCTGCATTTCTTAAGTTCTTCATGAATTCAATGCTGAATCAATACAGCTCTGCAGATGAACACAGGCTGGCTACCTTGAGAGACTGCTGCAGCTCTTCCATTTTAAGGTGTGCCACTCTTCAGGTGTAGACTTTATTTACCACATGATTTGGGTCTCCACCCAATTCAAAGACCTCTCCAACGGAGAAAGCGCTTTATTGTTATGGTGGTCATAACCGTGATTTGATACGGCTCCTCTGCTTTCACCTTGGAAGATGGCTATTGTCCTCAGTGCTAGAGCTGACCTGGTCAAGGGACCTCCTTGCTTTTTACGGAGACATACAACTATATAATGCTCGAGTTATTGAACAAGACAGAAGCCTCGCAGCTATATATCTGGGAACCGCTTTACAATTTGTGCACAGCACGGCTTTCATGTGTGAGAGATATGTCCAATTTCTTCATTTATGGCTCGGCTCTCACATCAGTGGCTGTAAAATCCACATTAGCTGCCCTTTCCGATGGCACCTGACTTAATCGACGTGTGCTTAAGTGAAAATGTTGATTCCATCAATTCTCCGTTGTTACTGAGGCTCATATCTTTTCAAGCATCTGACCTAGACTGAGCCCCGTGTTTTGTACCCACATGCCACAGGGGCGGAAATGCTTACAGAATGTGTCAGCTAAGTACTGTATTTTTGGCCCTTAGCCTCAGCAGCAGGGTTTACAAACAGCTATATGGCTCTTCAAGGCCAAGCACTGGCCTTGCACTAGAGGCTTAGCACTGGAAAAGAGGTATTCAAGCCTAAAGTTATTCATGTCAAGTAATGCCCACAAAACCCTTCCATGCAACCCATAAATCTGATATTTTGATGGAAATACCAGACATTTCATGAGTGCTCTAAAGGAACTTTTATCACTCCGCTAACACTTTGACACAGCACACCACTTTCACACTATTTGTTCCATCCCTTCTCTTCCTCTCCAGTAGGTAACATAGCAGGGCAAAAATGTTAAGACTGATCGCCCTACACTCCACAGCTCCTCAAATCCACAATGCACCGTTGTCATTTAAGAAATGGTAATATTCACCGCACTTTAGAATTGGGCACTTTGTTGGAAAACAACTCGTCTCTGCTTTGCTTCACATCTCTCGAAGGGCTAAAAACTCTCATTCACTCGCCTTAACACTGAGGACTGGGTGATCTAATGCTAAACCTTTCTGAGTGCATGTATTTGTGAAGAAAAAATTGCTAAGCCTTTCAAATTGATGGGACTGGCTATCATCATGTATGAGACTCAACCGTACAAGTGAGCCCTCAGGTTTAATTAAACTTTTTTCAAAGTGTATCTTCCGTGAAAATCAACCCGGTCTCTCTGGCATTTGTGTGTCGAGAAGCTCTCCCTCTCTTAGTTCTCCTCGAGTGGTCGATACATTAAAACTTGAACTGATTGATTTCAGAATGCCTGTGCCATCAGTGTCCTTACGCAGCCATTAACTACCTCTGAAGTATCTTAGTCATCAAGCTTTAGGCCAGGGATTGATAATAGCTTGACCGCCAGGGCCTATCTTACCCATCCTTTTTCAGGAGGTCTTGTATTTAGCACCCAGAGCACTTGTGGCAAATCTCAAACAGCACAAGGGTATTCACAGAGCGGCTGAGTGGAAAGCTTTTTCTCATTCGTCTGAACCTCATGAATACATTCCAACTCTAACTAACTACTTTACCTTAATGTGGAATTTCAAACGAGGTATAAGGCCATTTTATTTATTTGTATTCTCAGCGTCTTAGTGATACTCTTGAACGCAGTGATGGTAGGCAGGATAATCTCTGTCTTTCATCAGCAAAGTGGCCCCGCACAAAAAAACCCATCAGTAATGTATTCGCTATTGATTGATGGTCGCTCCTGCACTACTAGGCAACACCATTATTACCATGCATAGATTCCAGACTGCCCACAATAAAATCATTGTCTTGATTTAAGTCATCCACCCCCAAGGTGTCATAATAGCACAACTGGTGTTTGCCTCATATTGCTTTCTTCCTCAACAATTACTGGCATTCCCTGTCATCATCTTTACACCAACGTGATGCTCTTACCAACCTTTGATACCGGGGAGAATGTTTTTCTAGACACAAAAGTGTGCGCGCAACAGGTGTACAGATGAGCTGAATGGAAGCTTTTGGTTAAATATGAAAATAAAGCGAGTGATTTAGTTTGTTTTCCCCGAGTGTCCAGTTAAGTTCAAGGCAAGTGGTTGAAGCTGAGGGTATTATACAAGCACATACATATCATAAAAGACTGCTGCTTCTTCTTCTTTTTTTTTGAGTTATGTTAGTACAAAGTGGGCTTTTAATTCTTTATATCTACCTATATATATATTGCACCTATTTTAGTTAATGAAAGTGGTGAGATGATGATGATCCCATTTGTTAATTAGCACAATTTAAATTTAAAGTAGTTTTAATTCAAAATGTTGTTAAAATAATACAATTAAAAAAACTTATTTTACTATAAATGTTACACTGGATGTGTAAGTGAAATAAAAGCAAAACTATTATAAAGCAGAGATATTAAATATTTAGGGAGGTTGGCTGTAAGACATGTTTGTGCGTAAAAATAATCACTTTTTTATTTAATTATTATCGTTGTTGGTATTATTATACAGATTTAGGATTTTGTAGCTGTTGTTTTCTGTCTCTCAGTATTTTCTCTGCCCGTCTGTGGCCTGCGCCTGTTTCCAGTGTCGACACATGTGGATCTATGTGGCAAACATGATGTGTTAGTAGTGTGCCTCCTGGGAGTTGCCCTGGTCCCGAATCATTGTGAATTACTGTGACCTTGGTTATCAATCATTGTATCAGGGTATCTAATGTAAACGCAACTGTGGCGTGGATAACATGCCACATCTGCTCTTTGGACAGTGCTGCTTCTTGGTTACCAAGCGATTTATTAGAGAGCCCCGTGTGAGGAATAATAGGTCACAGTATAAAAGATCAACCGGCGGCGCTTCCACACGCGTACAATTATCTCTTAAACAGGTTGTTGTAACATTATCGTGTACCTACAAGATACAGCGGATAGTTTGGTGTCCCTAAAAACATCCCCGTAGAGAGAAAACTAGCAGTGTGGGTTAAAAGCACCGTCCTCGGGGGAGCTGTGTTTGCGCTCAAGAACAATTTATTGCCGATGAACATATGGCCAATATTTTGTCTCACGTCATAGCAAGGGGAAAACAAACACAATGCAATGTTAGCGAGTCAGCAAGAGCAGAGCCACTTGGCCAGCTATGCAAACGCTCTTGGACAATATGAGAAGAGGAGCACTTGCTTTCTGGGTATATAAACCACATCAGGCTTATCTCTGCACGCACTCCTGACTCCCATTTGGAGATATTTCATTAACTCTGCGCGCTGTCTTAACGCTGGCAACACATTCAGCCCCCCTCCAGTCTAGGTAAGCGCACTGGATGCTCCAGGCAGTTTGCATATAGTATTCTTTTTTTTAAAATGTTTGTTTGTTTGTTTTTGTAGCTTTCACTGCGTATTTTCTTTACATGTTGTTTTGTGCGCATGAGCGCGCGTCTTAGGGCTTCAGCGTGGAGTGACCCGACTGCTTTTTTAAATTCTGTTTGTAGAAATGATCCAGAACGTAGGCCTGTGTGTGGCTTTCACCTGCTGATCAGTCCTCTCTCACGTGGCCAGGCTGCGCTGGGTTGAACGTTATTGAGAGTGGCCTGCACCCTCAACAACCCTGTGTTATTTGGGAAATAAGCAAAAAAAAATCTAAAATAAATTCAGTCCAGTAAAATGCCTTGAGGATAAAATATTTAAATTTTAAAAAAGAGGCGCGTATTATAAATAATCCACTACAACAGCTTCCATAAATGGTGCGCTCACAAGGTTACACCGCTGCCACGTCTAAATGACTGAAGAACATCTGTTATCTTAATATATAATAGACAAAGAGGAGGTTTCTGGTGCAGCTCAAGTAGCCTATAAAAATACTCCATAGTTCTTATATCATAACGCGTGTATGATTCCAGTGTGTGTGTGTGTGTGTGTGTGCGTGCGCCGTGGCTGCCTGTTAGAAGTTGTCTAATTGGGTGCACACAATGAGCACCCCCTGTTGTTCCTTAATTTAGCCGGTAGAGACCGCTAGAGCTCTACAGATGTCAACAGCTGTTAATGTTATTACCGCTCTCACACACATGCTGCCCAACGAGGAGCACAAGTTGTCTGTACTTGTGTCATCCGGAGCGGGCCACAGCAGCTTCTCCTGGAGAGCCTGTGTTTGTTTGTTTGTTTATTTGTTTATGTATTTATTAGGAATTATTATTCCTCAACGCTTTTGGAAATAATAGTTGCCCCCTTTTTTTGTGTGTGTGAGTGAAGAAGCCTCAGTAGCCAGGTTGTTACCCCCCTCTTCCTCCTCCTCCACCTCCTCCTCCTCCCTTCATGTCAGTGCGATACTGAAATGGGAAGTGATTAAAAAATAATAAACCCCCTTTTTAGCAATTCTTCTTACATAGGAAAAGATTAAGGCGAATGGCACAGCGTGGCATGAAATTCACCGTTACAAATAAACTGGTGGTTTAACAAATGAAGGCATCTCCTCCGGGCACGGGCGCGATGCTATAATCTCGCCGTGACATGTTTAATCATTAGAGGAAAGGAGACGAATAAAGACTTTTTGCCTGGGAGGGAAAGGTGGCTGGTTTCAGGGAAAAAAAGAAGAAAAAAAAAGAGGAAAAAAAAACGGGCTCCAAAATGATTTCTACCCCGAAGCCAAGTCTCCTCGGGCCATGGCTTAGCCCCCATAAATAAACCGGACCCGGCTTTACCTGCATATTATATATAGGCTTTTAATCATAGAGGGAGGAAATCGGTCTTGTCACTCTGTACATTTATCATGTGCACCCTGAGGCAGCAGGGGTTACCTTTATCAAAGACTAACTCCCTGCCTGAGGCATCCAAACACGCTGAAATTCAGCGATTAAAAGGAGGCAATGATCAACATTATTATGGATTCTCCTGCGGCATTCTTATTTGTGCATTCAATCGAAAGATTTATTTAATCAAGAATATAAAAAGCTCTTTCTTTACTTATTTGGGAACAATCGTGGGCATGAATTTTTAGGAGGGAATTATAATTAATCAGACGGGGCCCGCTTTTTTGGGGTTCATCCGAAAAATTAATTGTTTTTGGATGAGTCCATTCTGCTGTACGTTTGATTGCAAAGCTGGGATCAGAAAAAAAAAATGTAACGAGCTTTAATAATGAGCCAGTCAGCTCTGTAGCTTATAATATTAAAATGGGAGAACTGGCAAAACTGGTGATAGCATAATTACAGCAGCAATGATCACATAAAAAGGTTAGTCTTGTGCGCGCACTGTGCGGTTTTACGCACAGAAGTCAGATGAACAGCCCAGTGAGAAATACTATTATAATGCTGCGTTCTGGTGTCACATCTGAAGATTTAATCTCAACTGGACTCAAATAAGCGGGTGATAGGAAGCACCAGCTCTGCGAGCCCCGTATTGTCCTTTAAATCCTGATGCATCTGCAGCTCAGAGGCCCTTCTTTACTGCATCCTCTGTGTGCTTTAACACCCCCAACACACACACATTTCACAGACACACAGTCCTAACTGGGGATTGTGAAACAATGGTGTCCAAGCATAGCAGCAACAATGATTCAACTTTGTGGCTTTGTTAGACACACGATAATTATTATTATTTTTTTACTACTAGATAATTACAAAAGCAACACCATTGAAGAGCTGGTAATAAGAAAATAGTATTTTAAAACGCTCCACCACAAAAACTATATAATATTAATATTAATTTAATTAATAATAATCATAATAGCAATAAAAACATCATATTAATACCTTTTATCTTGTACAAAATCTGCAATCAAAACTACCATGTATTTTTACTGGACAATTATTTGGATTAATTGTACATAAATGCAGCCTGAACGCATCTTGACATTTTTTACTGGACTGTAAACATTTTCCACTGTTGGTCCCGTTAACTCGTCCCGCCTTGCAAAATAAAAAAAAGCAACAAAAAAAAAAAGCACCCAGTCTGCATGCTGGCCCCTGTCAGAGTGAAAAGGCAAGCGGCCCTGTTTGAACTACCTGTGAAAGTAAACAGGTAAACACGGAGG